>NW_028256008.1:0-116705 GCF_971803275.1 Cyanistes caeruleus | reverse complement strand
ACACTGGGGAAAAGCGCTATGAGTGTGAGAAATGTGGGAAGAGCTTCACCAACACGTTTTACCTGATTAAACACCAGGTGATTCACACAGGGGAACGGCCCTACACCTGCTTGGAATGTGGGAAGAGCTTTGGGTGGAACTCCTACCTGAGGGCACACCAGCGCATCCACACCAGGGAGAGGCCGTACGAGTGTCCCAAGTGTGGGAAGAGGTTTCAGACCAGCTCCAATGTTCTCAGACACGAGCGGATTCACACAGGGGAGAGGCCCTTCTGCTGCCCCGACTGCGGGAAGGGCTTCCAGCACAACTCCAACCTTCTCAGGCACCAGCTCATCCACACTGGGGAGAGGCGCTACGAGTGTCCCCAGTGTGGGAAGAGCTTCTCACAGAGCACTCACTTGACCCGACACCAACGGAGGCACCAGTAAGGGAAGCCCTGCGAGTGCCCCGAGTGCGGGAAGAGCTTCGTGCGCTGCTCCAGCTCCATCCCCCATGGGAGGATGGGCGTTGGATGATCCCCAGTGACCCCCGTTGGGCAGAGCCCTGGTGATCCGTGGTCCTGGTGATGCGTGTTGGGAAGACACCTGGCTGGGAGGCTCCACATCTTCCTGGCTCCCTGTGGGCACCTGGATGAAAGCAGGGGAATGAAAATCCATCAGGACACAGACCAACAATGGGAATTCCTTCAGGAGAGTGGATTTTTTGACCTTCAATCCTAGAGAAACTTTTGTTGCTGCCTCAGGAGCTCTGTGGGCAGAGAAAAGTGTGTGACACTGGGCTTGGGGGTCCTGAAGGAAGACACATGCTCTAGGAGAGGGGATATCCAAACCTAGGGACCCCGTCTCACATTCTTGCTCAGGTAGAAGCCAAGCCCCAGTGCCAGAAAGACTAAACCCAACATGGAGCCCCCGATCCCCATCAGCATCTTGCTGCAGGTGGCATTTTACGGCGTCACTGGGACATCTGCAGAGGTCAGGACCCCCAAAACCTCTCACAGAACCCCCAAGTACCTCAAAGTTCCCTCCCAGTGTCCCCCAGCCCACCCAGGACCCTCTGAAACCTCCTTCAGAGTCACTAATTTTAAACAATTAGGTATTTTAGAAAAATTGGAGATCTTAGCTAGAGATAGGCCTTGCTGGAACTAGTCAGAGATAATGATTAAGTGAGAAGCAGGATTTGAGATAATGAATTTCAGACTGAGGTAAAAAGTTACTTGTCATTGTATGTTTGGTCAGCTGTGCTTATAATGAGAAAAGAGAAACTGATAAACGGGTTCAGGAAGATCACAGACCTTACATCTGGAAACCCATTTCCAAGTCACAAGGGAGGAAATTGGAGTTGTACCAAATGTCATTTGTAATGTCAACCACTGTAAAGGTAGAAAGGTGAGAGTGAGGAAGAGCGGTTTTCCTTCATCTCCTGATGACCCCTCCTCACCAAAACGACCCCCTCCTCAAATTAGGGAGCCCACCACGCAGGCATAATGACGTTTTAAACTCATTACCATGAATTTTAGTCTGAAGTGGAGCATGGGAGGTGTTAGCATTATGAATATGTATTTATATTTTGGATATTCAAGACTCCTGTGAATAGACACTGGAATCTTTTGTCAACTTGCAGTGCATATTAAGGGGTTGACTCCTGCACTCTCCCAGTGCTGTGATTAAACATCCACTTTGTAACTTTAAACTGTTGGAGAGGTTTTTTGTCCATTAACAGATTGATATTGATACTGGATCAATATTGCTATTTTGGTAAATCACTGCCAGTCTCTTCCCAGCCTCCCCAGGACCCACCAGAGCCCCTCCTGTTCCTCTCAGGATCCCACAGCCCCCTCCCAATTTCCCCCCACTGCCCCAGGACCCCCAAACCCTCTCCCAGTCCCTTCCCAGCCCCACCAGGACTCATCAAGATTCCTCCCAGTCTCTTCCCAGCACAACCAACCTCATCCCAATCCCTGCTTTCCAATCCCCAGTCTCCTTCCAGCTCCTCCAGGCTCACTCAAATCTCTCCCAGAGACACCCAGCACCCCCAAACTCCCTCCCAGGGTCCACCAGGACCCCCAGAACCCCATCCCACCCTCCCCAACATCCTTCAAACCCCTTCCCAGCCATCCTAAGCACCTCAATCCCTTCCCCAGTTTAAACCAGGCCATCTCAAACTCCCTCCCAGTTCCTCCCAGCACACCCCAATCCCCCTCTGGGCCCCCCCAGTGCCTCCCCCGCTGCCCCCGGCGCTGTGGGGGCCGGGCCGTGCCCCAGTGCCGGCTCAGGGGGTGCTCCAGGCTGCCGTGCTCCACCTGGCAGCTGGAGCTGAGCCCGCATTGCCGGGGGCGGTTTCCAGCAGCACCAGGAGCTGCTGGCTCCAGTCCCCGCTGGGGAGCACGGCAGTGGCCAGCACGTGGCCCGAGAGCTGCTGCTGGCCCTGGGAGCAGCTCAGCTGGATGTGGGCAGGGGAGAAATCCATCAGGGAGCAGAGCAGGCGGGCGGGGCCGGGCTGGGAGCTGGAGGGCACCAGCGAGATGGACACGCTGGGATGGGCACTGGGAGAGATGGGAGAGGAGTGGTGTGAGTGAGTGGTGTGTCATTGGGAGGGACTGGGAATGGACTGGGAGGGACTGGGGTGGCACTAAAAGAGATGGGAGCAGATACTGGGACACTGGAAGAGAGCGTGGAGGTCTGGGAGTGAAGTGACAATGAACTCGGAATAGACTGGGAATGGGCTAAAAAGGAGTGGGAGGGACTCTGGGGCCTCTGGGAGGGACTGTGGTGGCACTGGGCGGGACTGTGGTGGCACTGGGCGGGACTGTGGTGGCACTGGGCGGGACTGTGGTGGCACTGGGAGGGGCTGTGGTGGCACTGGGAGGGACTGGGAATGAAGCGCGCGGCACTGGGTGGCCGAGTCCAGCGCGGGGCTCTCGGCTCTGTGGATCTGCCCGGCAACAGATGAGTCATCAGAGAGACGCGCTCTGATTGGCTGAGGGGCGGCAGATCCATGGAGGGGCGAGATGGACAGGCAGGGTCACTGGGAGTGACTGGGATGGACTGGGAGAGGCTGGGATGGACTGGGAGAGGCTGGGATGGACTGGGAGAGCTACGGGAGCCACTGGGAGGGACAAGGGGCCCCGGGGATGGGCACAAGGAAGGCTGAGGGCTCTGGGGTGATTCCCAGGGAGGTTTGCAGGGACACGGCCGGGCCCCTCTCTGTGCCCCGCGAGCAGCGGCCCGGACAGAAAAGTTCAGGAGCGGGAGGAGGCGTTTCTCAAGATTGATTTTAATCCTCATTCTCCTGGTCTGATTTGCTCAGTTTTAAGCTCAGTTCATTTCCCCATGTCTGGGGATCTGTGCCCCTGATGGTGATCCCTGAGTGACCTCTCCCTGCCCTTGTCCCGACCCACGAGGACTTGGATTTGTTTCAGTTCAGTGGAATTCATGGTGATTTGGGGGGAGCTGGAGCAAAGCAGCTGGAAAGCACAGTGGGCATGAGAGGGACTGAACCAGGGCAGGAGTTGGGGCTGCCTTGAGTGAGCTCTCAGTGTGAACCTTCATGGGGTCTTTAAGGAAATTTTGTTGAATTTTTATATTCATTATTAAAAAGCAGGGTCACAAGTGGAGCTCCACTTTCAGCTTGAAATGAGGGGATGGAACGTGGGCACTGGAACTTCTGTAACCTCAAGTTGTTCCTTTTTGCTGGACACTTCAGCTTTGGCAATCTGAAGCCCTTCAGCAGCAATGCCTCTGCCACCCCCTGGTTTCTGGCTCAGACCCAGCTCGCAGCTTGGACAAGGTCTGGGCTTTGTCCTCTTGAGCTTCAGGAGCCTCCCGGGAAGCACCAGCCCTCCCCAGCCCACCCTTGGTAGCACTTTTTCTTTTCTCTCTGCTGACGATTTTATCCCCAAAACTGCTGTGGGAACGTTGTATCCAAGCACATCCTCCAGCGCTGCACTTTCCTCCTGTGAATTCCCTGTGCAGGGAATGTGTCTGTGCTTTTCCCTGCTCTGTTCACTGACAAACAAACCTGAGCCCGTGGGACTGTCAGAGCTCCTTCATGCCATGAAATCAGGTTGTGTTTCTCATGGCATGTTCTGGAGGAGCTTTTCTTGGTGTGTCTTGTGCTGCTGGAAATGACACAAGAGCCAGGAGGGAACAGAAGCTGCTGCTGCCCGTTGGCTCAGGGCCAGGGAACCAAGTTGTGCTCCCGGGCAGTTGGGCCCTGCTGGAAGCAGAGCCGCGTTTCCCTTGAGCAGCTCAAGCTTGTGACAGCTCCAAACAGGAAACCTCAGCAGAAAACTCTTCCTCCAAACTCAGCTGCTTTCCCTCCTGCAGCTGTTTGGGAAAGAGCCTCAAAGCACAGACTCTGCTGGGAGCCATTGGTGCATTTCCTCCCTCCCGGCAGCAGCAGCTCCTGAGCCCTTCACGGGCTCCTGGCCCTTCCCAAACCCTTCAGCTCCCTTGGAACTCTCAGCAGTCACTAACATAGGTATTTCTTTCATATTTAAACTGCATTTAAACTTCTCTTTTTCTCTCCTCTCTATCTTTTTAATCTCCTCTTTATCTCCTTTAATCCCGTCAGCACCAGTAGGATGGGGCTGGAGTCTTGGGGTGGGTGTGGGATGAACTGAGGATCCAGCAGAGAAGGGCAAGGCAGAGGGGAGAGGACTCAGCCAACCCTTCTCCTGCTCTCTCCTCCCCCAGGCTCCAGCTAAAGCAAGTCAGACTGGAAAGGATCCCACAAATGCTGTGTTCTCCTCCCTCTGAGCTTGGCTGGGGATCCTCAGCTTCAGCCTGGTGCAGTGGCTGAGATTCGCTAATTTGAGATTTTTGGCTAATGCACTAAATTGAAGAGGTTTATTATTACTTAATCACCTTTCACCTTTGCCAAGTTCTGCTGCACTGTGCCTGCTTTTCACCCAATACACTGCTAGCTCACCTACACACATGTGCTTCTTAGGATAATATTTAGATTCATAGCTTACTCTATAAAATCACACAATTACAGTTGAAATCTCTCCACCATCTCACTCATTGCAGTTTCTTATTTACTTATGGCATATTCTTACTTGCAGCTATAGGAACATAAGCTTATGAATTCTCTGCTCAGCGTCTGTGAACCTTTAGCATTGCATGAACCCAAGCTCCTTCCAAGGCTGTCAATCAAACCCTTCAGTATCTGTGGAAGTTTCTGTCTTTCCATTTCCCACAGCCCAGCAAAGGATTTGTGACACTTTGTGACAGAGGAGAACCTGCCAGGCAATTTTGTGTTTGCTGTAGGGAAGGTTGGGTTGCTCTGCATCAATTCCCAGAGCAGCGCAGAGCATTGGCTTTGTGATGTCAGGGCATGGATGCCACCTTGTCGTGGTGACATCCCAAGGTTGCCTTGGTGCACGGAAGGCCTCAGGGTCAGAGCAGCTCTTGGGCTTGCTCAGTGCAGGAGCATCCTCCTGCTTGAGGCATTTGTCAGTGGGCAGCTGCACACTGACAGGAGCCGTGATTGTTTTTGTAGTGGAGCAGAGTGTGCAAACTGGCACAGCAGTGCTACAATGATGGAGCAGCTCGCTGTTGCCGTTTGCACCATTTATGGCATCGCCTATGCCGGCTATTACCTCACCAACCTGGCACGTAAGTAGAGGTTTTCCCTGGCTGGAACCTGAGCTGGCTTTTGTAGGTCTCCCTGCTCTTTCTTAGTGACCGGGTTGCTATTGAAACACAAAGACCATGAGGATGCCCCTGGTTTGGTAAAGCTCCTGTCAACACCTTCAGCAAAACACGGGGTGTCTGTAGCCAGGGGGCTGTGGGCAGCATTTGCAGGGCTTCTGTTCCCTCCACGGGAGAGCCTGTGGCAGCAGAGTCTGGCATTTCCTCACTTTGCTGGCTCAATCTCTTGGGGTGACTTTACTTTTAAGATAGCTCTGAGAGCTCGGGAAGCTGAAACTGCTGGAGGCTGATGGGAGTTTTTTCTCCTGACTAATTCCTGGCCATGGGTGAGAATTGGCAGCGGTTTTAACTATTGAGAAGTGAGATCAACCTGTGAACACCACCTGAAGATGTGAGGCCGGGAATTTCTTGCTCTCTTTGGTTTCTGGCTTCTGACGAGGTCACAGGGCTCTGTCTCGGCCTCCTCCCCCCCTCCAGGCCGGACAAGGCTGCAGAGGGCGGGGTGGGGGGAGAAACGGAGCCGGCCAGCCTGACTTGGTTTGCAGTTTCTGCCACTGAACTGAAACCTGACACCATCAACATCTGCAGCTTTAGCAAGATTTTAACTCTTTTACTACCTGCATGAGACTTGCAGATTAATCCTTTTTTTCCAGAGAGAGAGAGAGAGGGAGTGATCAACCATCAACCCATCCAAGAAAGTGAAGAAAAAAATTAACTTTAGAGGGGGAAGAGAAATAAGGAGATGCTTTAATAAGCTGAAATATTTTTCTGTTAAAGCTATGGAGATGGACAGTAGTGTTCTGAAAAAAACTCCTTTAATTCATGACAGAGTATATTGGGAGGAATGGAGTGTTTCCAAGTGTGGATTTTGAGCAAATGATGAAGTAGTTGTGACACTGTGAGATGCTGGAACAGAGGGGGAGAAGTAATAGTTGAAGATTTGTGGCTTTTAAGAAGCAAAAAGAAAACTTCTGTTTCCAGGAGGGCTCACAAAAACAGATAAAGAGAACTTTTGCCTTTGAATAACTCATTCATAAAAATGACATCCCTGGACTCATGACCCATAACACATCTCAGAGTGATGGGAAATAGGAGGAGACAACTGATGGCAGATTTCCGGGCAGCTGGCATCAGAGAAATAGAAAGCTATGAAGAAAAATAGTTTTCTTGTGAAAAACTCCATAGATAGCAGAAGAAGACTTCTGTTTCTCTACAAAGACTGATGAAAAGACTCTAGCAGGAATTGGGGCTGTTTTAAACACCAAAATTCTAAAGTTTTTTGTCCCTATGTTGTCATGTAAACAAGGGAATGATTGGGTAGTGGGGGAGAAAAGGGTTGTTCTGGAATTTTTATTCTGGTTTCTTATTCTTGTACTTTTTGTTAATGAACTTCCTTTATTCCATTTAAGTTTTCAGCCTGTTTTGCTCTTGTTCTAATCCATATCTCACAGCAAGAAATAAGTAAGTTTTCTAGTGATTTTTTAGTTGCTGCTTTAAACCACACCAGTCAAGCAGGACACCTTTGAAAATGCAGACTGGGAGATCTTCTCAGATGCTGTTCTAAACAGGCCATGGTTCTCTCCTCTTTTCTCAAAGAATTTGGTTTATTTTCCTTGCCCACTGCAGGTCATCTGACCCGTGTGTTCAGAGGTGCCGATCCTGAGGTGAGTCAGAAAGGAACATTTGATGCTCCTGGTGTTTCAGAATTGTGCAGGGAACTGTGAGCTTGGCCTGTGGCAGTAGAGTGCAGAGGGCCAGCTGGGTGGGCTGAAAGAAGATCCATTTCCATGTTTACAACAGCAATAGCAAAGGCATTGTTGGCTATTTCCTAATTTTCCATTGCAGAGCTTTAAAAGAACTCAAAGCTCAGATTTGCAGTGAACGTTGCTTGCTGATAGTAGCCAGGGTGAACTCTCTAATTCAGAGCTATTTGCAGTATGGCTGAATTAACCCATTTTAATTTAGTTGGAGAGACTTAGAATCCCATTGCTATCAAAGCTGATGATTTGTGCTTGGTAGAGCTGGTTGTAGAAATCGAGCTGAAGAGAAATAAGGTTCTAAATGATAGGGAGCTGCCTGTCCCTAACTCCACCATCTGTCCACAGAGCCCAGAAGCAAGAGCAGACTCTGCTGTGGCTCCCTCTGCTCCTGGAGAAGAGGCCAAAGAGGAGCAAAATGAGCAAAAGCACCACGAGCCTCCAGCTGTGGTCACAGCCCAGCCTGACCATGCCCAGACAGTAAGTGCCAGTGCTGGGTGCTGCTGTCTTTAGTGCAAGGCAGAGCTGCAAGTTTCTGAGCAGCCAGCACTTGCTGTTGCTGGCTGAGGATGCTGAGTGCTGGAGTCCTGCCAGCACCCAGCCATTCCCCCATCCCGTGGCAGCTGGAAATTGGGCTTTGAGCCGTCGTGCTGAGGCCCCAAAGCGCTGCTGCCTGCGGGTGAGCAGCTGGCTGCTTGGCTCAGGGAAGCTCTGTCTCTTGGCTTCTGCCAAGCCATGGCCAAGGGCTCACACGGCATTTCTGGGGCTCACAGGGCCTGCTTTGTTTGCTGTCCCTTTTTGGAAACCTCTGGATGACCTGGAGAAGTGTTCTGCAGTTTTCTGGAGTAATTCTTCACTTCTGCAGAGTCTTTTAGGCCACCTGTCTTTTGGCTTTTGATAAGCTGCAAGGAGATGATTGTGTTGTCCATGAAGCTGTGGCCGGCCATTCTTGTCCTGTGTGGCCAAAGAAACAAACTGTGTAGTTCTGAACCCTTCTTCTGAGGCAAAATCCACAAGTGGCAAGTTTCTCTTGATACGTTTTGTGGTGAAGTCTGCAGCTTTGGAAACTGCATTGGAGCCTAGTGTGGGGGCAAAGCTGCAAGTCCTTGAGTGCTGTCTTGTGTTGCTAAGAACCCCTTTAGAGATGGTTGTTTTTTCTCCTCAGAGCTGTTTTCCTCCTCCTGCCTCTTCTGTCCTGACACTCCCTGTTTAACCTCTAAATTTCTGCCTGTCTTAGTGAGGTGGGACAATTCCATGGTTTAGGTGGTTTTTGGTGACTTTGGTCATACATGTATTACATGACCCATGGCTTCCTTCATTGGCATCCCTAGGGGTGTGTCAATTAATTTGTTGGTGGGGCCTTTTGAGGATCTCTGTCAGTGCCACTCAGAATTCTCAGCTGACAAAAGAGGGAGGAGAAACACCTTGGTCCTCTTCCATATCCTGAGGTGGCCATAGAGGCTCTCTGACCTGCAGCAGAGGATCCAATTGCACACATCCTTGTCTCCTGAATGAGCAGGATTTCTAACAAGAGTGTAGATGTCAGAAGGGCAGGAGTGGCAGTGCAGGCCTGAAAAGAACATGAACTCCAGCAGTGTCTCTCCCAAGGGCTGAGCTCACCCAGGAAGCCCCTGCAGAGCCAGGATGGAGCTGTGGGACAGGGCTGGCTGTCAGTCACTATGGAGAAACAAGCAGGACACAGCAGAAGGGGAGGGAGGCCCTTGAGAAATGCCCCACATTTCCTGTCAGCTGCCCAAGAGTCTGTTGGAGATTCAGTGCCAGATGGGCCCTGATTGCACTGCCAGGGTCACTTTGGAATCTGTGCTTCCCCACGGGCAGAGAACAAGGCAGGAGAGCAGCAGCACAGAGCTTTGGGAACGTGGGAGCCCATCAGTCTTTGAGTCTTGGCCCACAAATGTTGGATGAGAAGTTGAAGCCCATCTTCTCTTGCTTTCTCTGCAGGTCCATCCAGAGAAAGAGCAGGAGCAGATTGTTTTATCAGGACAGCCGTGCCAGCCTGAGGGAGAGCTGTTCCCAGCCCAAGAGCAGGAAGAGCAGCTGGGGCAGCAGGTGGAAGAGCCACTGGAGAATGGCCAGGTAAGGCTGACTCAGCAGGGGACAGAGTGAAGGGCAGGAAGAGGGGCATAAAACGCAGCTCTTGGGACTGAGCAGGCCACGAGTGCCAGAGGCCCTGAAAGCAAAGAGCCTCTGCAGAGATCAGCAGCGGGACAGGAGGTTACAGTGGAAGCAGAGGTGGGTAGGGAAGCAGAAAGAAGTGACTGAATGAGTGTGATTTTGAGGCTGAAACTGAGGAAGAAGCTGAGCCTGATGGCAGCTCCCAGGCACTTGCTCTCCATTTGTGTGTACAGAACATCGAGGCAGAGCCCCAGGCAGAGCTGCCCGAAGCTCCGAGGGCCATCATGGCAGTGAAGAGGAGGCCTGAGGAAGACAGAAGCATCGCAGAGGAGATGGATCTCCCATGGCAGAGAGAAAATCAAGAAAACCAGGTGAGTGAAAGAGTGGCAGACACTCCACTCACAGAAATTCCTCTCTGTCATTCTTCTCAGGCCTCCGAGGAGGAGCTTCTGGCAGAGCTGCAGGAAACTGAGGCTAGGATCAGGGCAAGGGAGGAGAGGCTGGAGGAAGAAAGGAGAATAATCGAAGAGAAATTCCATTTCCTCGTTCAGCAGCAAGAGGCTCTAGAAAATCGAGTGAGTGAAAGAGCGACAGGCACAGCAGTCACTGCAGTCTGGTGCTTTCTGCCCTTCTTGCCTTTCCTCTGCAGAGCAGCAGGGGGCTGGGCTGATGCCTCTCAGTGCCATCCTGCTGTAGTGTCTATCCCAGCTGCTTGGAAGGACATTTCCTGCTGTGCTCAATCTCAGCTGCTGCCCTGGACAGTGGCACCAGTCATTTGCCCCTTTTGCCAGCACTCATCTCAAGGGATTCCTGCTGGCCTGCTCCTGCTCTCCTTGTTTCTTCAGGGCTTTTTGCAAGTGAACACAGTCCCCCAGACAGATTTGGAATACAAGCTGCAAGCTGTCTGTATCCCTTGGTGAATCTGCTGCTGTCCTTCCCTTTGCTCACAGTCAATGAGCCTTGGCACACAGGGACAAGCTGTGGTCTCTGACTGCTTTGTTCTCTTTGACTTGAGGTGGACGTGTTGATATCTCACCTGGCAGCCTGCGAAGGCTTCCAGCAAATGCCGGCTGATGAAGAGCCCCAAGGTCGGCGGGAGGCACAGGTACTGTCCCAAGCACAAGTGCTGCAGGCTGAGCACCTTCTGAAGATGGTGCAGGAAAAGAGGACTGAGGGGGAGGAGCTCCAGCATTAGAACAAGGAGCTGCAAATGTGTCTGCAGCCCTTGGAGGGGGAAAGGGATCCTTGGGAGGAAGTGGAATGGTCGTTGTTGCAGTCATCCTTCAGAAAATCCAGGAAAATGGAATATAAAACTGGCCATCAACTTGATTAAAACCAACCTTGGGTTTTGACCATTTGGTTCCAGAAGTGGGCATCCAAAAAATCCAGTTGATGAGCTTTGCATGTGGCTAACAGCAACTTCCTAAGGGCTTGCATTTGAAAAGGGAACTCGGGGTAATCTCTGCCAGCCAGCTTTCTGACACAAACTCCTTTCTTCTCGCAGATCTACACAGGCTCTTCCATTCAATCTGCTGCAGCAGCAGCAGCAGCAGCAGCAGCATCTAAAGGAGCCTTTGTTGCCCAAGCTGAGCAGTGGAGCCGGGGCAGTTTGTCCATTTCCAGCAGTGACACATCTGCTGCTCAGCTCCAGGAGAGCCAGGGAGACTTCGTGGAGCAACTGAGTACGTCTGGTGTATTTCTTGTCTGAGGGACAGTGTATTGTGTGCACGTGCCAGCAGAGCTGTAGCAAATGATCCTCCTCACTTTGGTGTCCCAGAGACATTTAGGACTCCCCACAGGAACTGCTGTGCTCTGAGGCAGCGAGAGAGCGCTCTGGCTGTTCCTGCTGCCTCTGAGGGCAGCTTGGACTGGCTCGGCTTTGCCTGGCATTCCCTTGCCACTAAAGGCAGAAGCAGGAATTGTTCTTGGATCAGCAGGAGGCTGTGGCCCAGCAAATGATCTATGCAAGTCCTGTGTGCTAGTGGCCAAACTGAACAGAGTATTTGATTCTGAAATTCTCCTTAGACTCCAGACTTCCCACCAGTCATCAGAACCAAAAGACTTCAGAGATATTGATTGGTTTTGGGGTTTTGTCTTTTTGTTGTGGTTCTGGTTTTAGTTTTCAGATTTTATCCTTTTTTAGTTTCTGATTTGGGGTTTTTTGGAAGAGTTTGTTTTTTCTCCACCCTGAAAGAGCTGTTCTGACCCATGTGTCTTACTGGTGTCATTTTTAGGACTGTTTTTATTGCGTCTACTATATCTACAAGGTTTTTATGAGAATGCTGTATTTTTGTCAGTGAGGACTCCTTTGAAAGTACATCAGGTGACAGCAAAGAGAGCGAGAGATGTTTTCATTGGGCCCACAATGAAGAAACAGATATTTGCTACAAGCTTGACAGGGGCTCAGGCTGGCTGTGTCTTCTTGCCATTGCTTGTCAGTGCTCATGCTTGGCCTTTGCCAGCCTTGTGCTGTGCCCTGCTGTGCTCTCTGCGCTTCATTTCCTTCCAAGGACTGGACAAAATCAGTCTCTCTGCTGCCCATTTGTACTGCACAACTGCCTGTCTTGTTGCTGCTGTGCTTGCTGCCCAGCTGACCACAGAGGGTTCAGAGCCCCAGACAGCGGGGCTGCCTTTGGCATCTCCTGCAAGTTCGGATCTCTGCCTGAAAGTCAGCATCTTGCATTTTGTTTCCCTCAGGGAGAATGGTGAACAAGGAAAATCCCATCACAAAATACATCGAACTGGAAAGTCTTGGCAGCGGGTGAGTCCAACCACAGTCACTTCTACACAGCCACGGGCCAGGTGTTTCCCTGGGGGAATATCCATCAAGTGGGAAGTCAGACAAGTTGTCCACATGTTTAGACAGCGGGCTTAGTCTGCCCCATCTCTCAGTACTGGCCAGAATTTGTCAAGTGTGCTCAGAAGGCATTGTCAAAGACATCTCCATGCTGCCAAGGTCTTGCCTGCAGCAAGGAACAGAACCTGGGAGATCTGCTTGTCTCTCAAGTGTGGGACAGCTCAGGATTCATTTCCTTCGCATTTTTGGATGTCTCCAAATCATCTGGCCACACTAATGAAAGGAGAAGAATCTTGCTTGCCTGAAAGCACAACCTACCCCCAATGAGAGCTGTCAGATAACAGTTCTCAGGAACATTTCTCTCCAAGAGTTTGCTAAAGGAAATACTCCGTGCTCAGGATTAGAATTGCACAGTTTAGAAGCTGATAGCCGAGATGAAGGAATAAGCTGCCTTTTGGAGCTGAGGCAGTAAAGCCCAAGGCTTCAGGAACAGGCCCAGTGCCCAGGCACTTGAGGGGAAAATGCATCATCTGCCTTCTGGCAGACTCCTCCTGCAACCTGCAGCTTTTAGGCATTTACAGCAGAGCTCTCCTGTCTGGACTGGCTTCCACTGCAAGATCTAAATGGCTTCTCCTTTCTTTGCTGCTGTTTTGTTTCTAGGGGTTTTGGAGAGGTTTCCAGAGCACTTGACATTGCAACAGGAGGAGAGGTAAATGTCAACAGCCCCTGCAGCCTCTGCTGCTCTCCAGGCCTTTCCCCACTGCTGACAGCTGTGGCTGGAGCTTTGAGTAGAGCTGTGCTGAAAAGGCACAAGAAGCACAGACTGGAGCCAGCCTGCAAATTGCACTTGGAACAGGCTTTGTGGACAAGGCAAATCGCCAGTGGCCACGTGTCCTGTAACTGACCCCCAAGGGAGCAGAGAAATGGGCTGTTGGAATGTCACTCCCTAATTACTCCAGTGATGAGGTCTAATCACAAGGCACTTGGGCACAGCTTGGCTGTGCCATTCCAAAATCACTTGCTCCATGTGTGTTGTGGTCTCATGCTACCAATTTTCTCAAATTACTCCTTTTCAATGTCATTTGAGGTGGCCATCAAGAAAATAAATGTGCAAGGAGTGAGTAGGAAGATACTAACCATGAATGAAATCAGGATCATGGAGAGCAATAGGAGTCCCAGGATCGTGAATTACTTAGCCAGGTGAGTGGTCACGGTCCTATCTCTTGAATGTTTGTTTACATACTACAAGCATGAGAGCTTAAAAACCCACTTTGGTCACTGGCAGGAAATAGAGTTGTTAATGATTATTTCTCTACTTATCTCCAGTGGATGGGAAGAGACTGCATTTTGTCTGCATGAATCCACCCTGGCAAATGCAGACTGAAAATTGTTCAAAACCCTGCATCAGCCCTATCTTAAGAATTCAATACCTTCTAAGTTCATTGCCTCCACAGTTCTTTGGGCTTGAGTTTTTCAAGTTTCTTAAATGCTGATGAACCATCCAAGAGAGGATTGCCCTTGCATTGTTGCCCCTCTTTTCCATTGCTGTGCATGCCAGGAAGACTAGGTGCTTATTTCCAGAAATGCCATGCGTGACAGGTTTTTTATCTGGGCTCTTCCTAAACTGCCTTTCTCCTTGAGACAGCACAGACTGCAAACACTGCACAGCCTAGAGGCAATGTCTATGCCTTTACTTCTGCCCTTGTCTCTAAGGGACCCAGAAACAAGACTCAAGCAAAAAACCAACCTAGCCGTGCATGTTCACCTGCATGGCCTTGTTTCCTTTTTTCAGCTACCTTGTGCATGAGGAACTCTGGTTGGTGATGGAGTACATGGACGGAGGCACTCTGAGAGATCTCATCGACGAGATTCAAATGTCTGAAGGAGAGATTGCAGCTGTCAGTCGGGAGGTCAGGGATCCCATCTGTGCTTCCAAGGCCTTGAGCTGCATTGTCTGGGAAACAGGGGCTCAGAACAGGAGTGATTTCATGGGCCAGGCTTGGTTTCTGTGTTGCTGCTAGGCTATGGGCAAGCAAGAGCATCTCAAGGGAACTGTCTGCCAGTGCCCCTACACTCACTGGACTCACTTCCTGTCCTCTTAACCCCTGCTCTTGTATTCTAGCTCTGTCTCTTGCATTGGCATTTGCAGTTCTCCACTGAGAAAGGTGCTGCTCTGCTACTGTGGGAGCAGCAGGCTCTTGCTCTCAATGGCGCTGTGTTCTGCCATTCCTCCCCATTCCCCTGCAAAGGGAACCTTCCACAGCTGTTTCCTTGCTTGTGCGATGAACTCACAGCACTACTTTTTGCCCCCCTGGTTCTCTTTTCTCTCTCAGTGCCTGCAAGGACTGGATTTTCTTCACTCCAACCACGTGATCCATCGAGATGTCAAGAGCAACAACATCCTTCTCAGAACCGACGGCTCTGTCAAGCTGGGTCAGTGTATTCTTGCTCAGCTTCAGCCTTCCAGGAATGGGGGGTGTGGGGCTGCTTTCAGTGACTGCCAGCTCCCCAAAAATGCTGCTGCTGGCAGTGCAGGGGTCCCCCCTGCTGTGGGCTGAAGGCACAGTTGCAGGGTGCACACAGCTATGACAAGGAACCACAAGCAGCCAAGAGTGCTATTGCTCTGTGTGGGTCTGTGTGTGTTCCTTCCAGAGGGAGGGAGCTGCAATCTAAACCTTCAGGGGAACAAAAGGCACTGCTGGAGGAAGTGTAAGAAATGGGGGGATGTTTGAAGTAGCCAATTCATATTTCCTTGGCTAAAGCCCTAAGGAAAGAGAGCAGGGAGTGTTGTCCAGGAAATTCAACTGCACATTCTCAAACTTCCACTGGGGAATTCTCTGGCTTGGTTTCCTAATTGAGAGTATTAAAATTAAAAGAGTATTTTGCTTTCTCCTCAGCTGATTTTGGCCTTTCTGCTCAGCTCACCCCTGAGCAAAATCAGCGGTGCTCGGTGACCGGGACTCCTTGGTGGATGGCACCTGAAGTGGTGAAGCGTCAACCATATGGCCCCAAAGTGGACGTGTGGTCTTTTGGAATTGTGGCAATTGAAATGGCCGAACAAAAAACTCCTTATGACAGTTTCACTGCTCAATCGGTAAGGAGCAAATACTCTCTGATCCCGCTGTCTTTCTCACCTGTCCCCTGTTCTCTGCTCACTGCACAAAATCCCATGGCCATCTGCTGGAAGTACTTCCACCAAGGCCCCTTCTACAAATGGCCCTGCAGCACATCAGCATCTGCTGGAGCTTTGGTTGCAGCACTGGGGGAACTCAAGCCTTACCTCGCCCAAACCATCTCCATTCTCAGGCAGCATTTTGCTTTGCCTTACAAGTCGTTCCAGCCCTTTTGGCTGTGTAGATGGCCCCAAGAATAGGAAACAAGCATCTCAGAGCTGCTGTTATCTTTCCAGAAATAAAGCAAAGAAACTCAAAGCAAACCAAGTTTCTATAACAGTGCTTTTGAGAGAAGAAGTGCAGCCCCATTCTTCTCACAGGGAAACTTGCCTGAAACCTGGAGATGAGGCTGTAAAGCCAGAGTCTCTTCTGCTTCTTGTGCAGTGCTGCTGAGACACTCAGTGACCACCTTCTTTCCTAACCCAAGCCACTTTCTCCATATCACCAAGCTGGAGCCTGGTGACGGGGAGAGCCTGCCAAAACCTCCTGTTTGTTTCCTGGCACTTTCTGGGATGGGCACAGCGTTAATGCATTGACTTGAGAATCCAACCAGCACAGGCTTACCACAGGGATGACACTTCTGATTTCACCATGAATATTTTCCTTTTGCCACATAAGGGAACCTGAAATTTTCAGAGTGCTGAGAGACAGAGCTGCAGGTGGCTCCTGTGTGCCCAAACAGGCATTTTCAACCCAATACATTTGTGGAGGCATCTTAATGTGTCTGTGTTGAAAATGAGATTCCAAAGGTTTGTTTCCTTCCCTGAGGAACACCTGCTGCATTTCCTTTCTTTTCTTCCAATTACCATCATTTTCAAGAACAGGACAAAAAGCCTGATGAGTTTTGCTTTATGGCAGCTGTGCTTAAGGGACCAACAAGCACTGCAGAGATTCTTTTCACATAAGAATCCTTGGAAATAGTAGAGTTAGTTAGAATAGCAAAATCCCTCTTCCAATAAGGCTGCCAAGCTGCTGGGAATCCTCCAAGAAGGAAACATGTATTTGCTGATGTAGTTGCCACTAACTAGAGCAGGCAATGAAATCAGCTGCCAAGGCAAGATCTGCTGGATGTTGGCAAAGCTGTGGCTTTGGGGCTTGGGTTTTTTCATGATACAGGAAAGTCGTCATCCAAATGCTACAGGAAAGTCATCTCTGCCTCTCTGCCAGGGCAAAAACTGCCACTGCAGAGTGGAGCTGGAACAATGGGCTCTGGGAGAGCAGTTCCAGATGGGAAAGAAGCAGGTGGAGCCTTGTGTTTCCTTTTTCTCCAGGCTAAATTCCACATAGCCACAGAAGGGACCCCACAGCTGCGGCAGCCCGAGCAATTCTCGCCTTTGCTGCGTGACTTCCTGAGCTGCTGCCTGCAGAAAGGCGAGGCGCAGCGCTGGTCTGCCAAGGAGCTGCTGCAGGTAAAATGCCAAAAGGGCTGCAGGTGAAACAGTGTCCCAGGGATGGGCTCCTCCTCCACTGAAATCCAAGGCATCAGATGAGCCCCCATCCTCCTCCCTTCCAACCTTGGTGCTGTTCAGCTGACAGTGGGGAGCAATCCTAGACTGGGCTGGGCTGGCAGGGAGTGCTGGGTTTTAGCGCTGGCTAAAATCACCAGGGCACTTACTCATTTCTTGCTGGGAGCTATGGATTAGGAGAAGGGCAAAACAGGCTTCAAACTTCAAAGGAATAACAAATTTTATTATCAGGCCCACAAGAATAAGAAAGGTCTCATCTGTGCAGTGAAAGGGTTCAATCTCACCCAGGTCATGGCAGTCACGGTGTTGGATTTCAGGCTGTGCTGGGCCCCTCTCTCTGCCCGGGAGCCGCTGGGAGGGGAGGCTCGGCCTGGAGCTGTCTCTGCACGCCGGGGAGAGGGTGTAGTGTGGGCAAGATGTCAGCAGCCGTGGCCTGGCCCAGCCTGGGGCCGGGGTCCCGCAGCCTCCATCCCCCGCCCGGGAGCCGCTGGGCTCTGGCCCGGCCTCCCCCAGGAGCACAGGCCGTGGGCGAGCAGGGCCGGCCTCACCAGAGCTCCGTTACCTTCGGGCTCCGGAAGCAAAGAGGGCCAGTGCCCGGGCTGGTGGTTTTCAAAATGTGCATCATCACACAGGCACATCTCATTTCTAAATGGTGCAAAATGTTGTCAGTTCTCAGAACTAGCCAGCCATTGGCCTGTCTCAGGCACAGAGGAAGCTCCCAGCAGCTTCTCTCAAAGAAATCACTTCCGTGCGGGGTTTCTTTCCCTAAATGTCAATTCATCTCAAACTAACACACAGGGACATGGAAAGGTCATCTAGTCTGTGTCCTGCAATGAGCAGGGACATCTTTCAAGAGATCAGGATACTCACACCTCAGATATTTCCAGGAGTGGGCCCCCTACCAGCTCTTGGGGCAACCTGTGCCACTCTTGCCCCATGCTCCTGACCTACTCTGACTCAATCCCCATTTCATTTAAAAAGTATTCCCCTGCCTTTGAAGCTCTTAGATTGGAAAATCATGCTTTCTTGTTGTTTTCATTTCCTTTCTGCAGCATCAATTTATAACATCGGCCATGCCTGGGTCCAGCCTGGCACCTCTCATCGTTGCAGTGAAGAAGTGGAAGGAGGAGGCAGGAATGCAACAATTGATTTAGAACTGTCTTCTCCATGACCAATTTAGAGTAGGACTGTAGAGTAGGATTGTAGAGTAGGACTGGAGAGTAGGATTATAGAGTAGGATTGTAGTGCAGGATGGTAGTGTAGGTTTGTAGTGTAGGATTGTAGAGTAGGATTTTAAATAAAATTTCTAAAATCTCAACTCCTTTGGAACATTTCTCTCCTTCTGACCCTGTGAGAAAGCTCAACATTTCCTCCTGAATTGTCAGTTTTTTCTTAGAGGTGGAAAGTGACATTGATGGCTTCTTTGGTACGGTTTCAAAGTGGGGAAGGCTCCTCTTCATTCATCCTCTCCAGACCACACTGCCTTTGGAATATGGCCAACTGGACAAGTTTTGCCCAGCTGTGCCATTTCTATTTGAGGCAGAAACAGCAATGGCATTTGCAGGAAAAACCAAAGGAGGAGCGGTGCAACGCAAACATCCTGTGCAGATGCAGGCTGTGCAGATGTGACTCGAGAGTATTTGGGTTCCTGCCACTTGGATTTGTATCCCTAAGAGAAATCTCTTTGGCTGGAGGAGAGTCTGGCTGAAGAGAGAAAGCAGAAAGAGTAGTGAGGGTGCTGTGCAAGGTCTCCTGTGGTGCAGAGCTGTCAGCGACTGTGAGGTGAGAGCGGGCCCGGCCTTGGCCAGGCTGGAGCCCCAGCAGAGCCCTGGCAGAGCCCGGAGAAGCCTGAGCCTCGGCAGAGGCAGGCTGGAAGGAGGCCCTTGGAGCTGCAAGAGGCAGCAGCCTGGCCCTGGCTGCCTCTTGCTGGCACCAGGCAAATCCTCCGCTCTCAGAGCCAAGCTGGCAGCTGGCTGCTCCTGAGGGGAAGCGGCGCCGTGCTGGGCACAGCACACACTGGTGCCATGGGCTGTCTGGAGTCTGCACAGGACGAGAGAAAGGCAAAGAGCAGCCCAGGGCTGCTGCCCTGCCTGACCATTGCTGCTCTTCTGCCACCTGCCCTGGAACTCCTGGCAATGGTCAGCAGTGTGTGCAGCACTCTGGGCACAGGGGGAGGGAGCCGGGCTGCTCCGCAGGCTCCAGCACAGGGCAGTGTCCTTCAGGCACGGCATTTCTGCCAGGGGAACCGAGGCCAGCGTGAGGCACTGACAGCAAGTCAGGGCACATCTACATGAGCCAGTGCCTCACACAGCTCTGGGACCAAGCGCCTGCAATCCTGGAGCTCTGCACTGAGCCACAGCAAAGGTGTGAAATGCAGAGGGTTTTGCAGAAATATTCAGGGGCACCAGGCCAGCCTGCTTGGTGCTCTCTGGGGCACAGCAAGCACTGTGCAATGCAGCTCGGAGCTGCTGGCAGAGAGGGACTGTGGGCATGTGCCTGAGGCTTGTTCTTGAGTAGTGATTTGGGAGGGAGCAGAAGGGTCTCAGTAGGCAATTGGTGTTTTCTTCATGAATTGCTGAATGAAAGACACAATGTGGCCTCACGCAGCAAGAGCACTTGCAGAACTTACTAAGTTTGTGTTGAATTCCCAGAAAAGGGAAGTGTTGAAGTGTAAGAAAAAGGCCTTTTGAATTCAGTTAGCCCCTGAGCCTTCATCCAAAACAACCACCAGGAGGCTGACAACTACCTCATGCAGAGCCCTGCTGCAAGGGCTTCCATAATCACAGAATTAGAAAATATGAAGCTTAGGAAAGTAGAATGTGCCCATCAAGTTAAAAAAGTTTAAAAACTTGTCCTGTGCAAAGAATGGACAAGTGAGTTTGTGGTGGAGCTTTCCTCCTCACTCCTGGCATTGAATAAAAAAATCCCTGCTCTGTAGGCCCTACACTATGGAGTACTGTTTTCTTGACTACTATTTGTGCATCATAATCACACTATGCTTTTCATTGTCTTCTTCGAACCTTCTAAGTATAAAGTGAGTAAGACAGTGAGTTGTGTATTGATAGGGCCGAAGAAACATTTCCAAATGCCATCCCGGGAAAGGAAAGGACGCGAAACAGCGCTGGGGAAGAGCGTCCCTCGCACAGCCCTCAGAGCTGCCACCATGCACAAGATGGCGGCCGGGGCTGAGGCTGTGCCACCATGCACAAGATGGCGGCCGGGGCTGAGGCTGTGCCACCATGCACAAGATGGCGGCCGGGGCTGAGGCTGTGCCACCGTGCACAAGATGGCGGCCGGGGCTGAGGCTGTGCCACCGTGCACAAGATGCCGGCCGGGGCTGAGGCTGTGCCACCGTGCACAAGATGCCGGCCGGGGCTGAGGCTGTGCCTCTCAGAGCGCTCTGCAGCCTCTGCCAGCCCAGCCCCAGCCCCGGAGCAGCGCAGGGCGGGCAGAGCCCCCTTCCAGCCGTCTGCTTCAATGGACATTGACAGACACCCGGGCCACGCACACAGGCTGACACCTTTGCTCTGTGCACACAAACACGTACCACACACTTGGGAACCTCGGCTGGCAGCATTTTCAGGTGGAAATACAAAGAAACTCCAGGGTTTGAAGGTTTTCAAATAGAATATTTCATTTGCCAATAAAAGGATCAAAAGCAGAAAGGGCCATCCCAGCCTGTTTCTTCCATGCAGGAATAGTGTCACAGTGACTGTGAGCTGATGAAGACGGAGATGGGATTTAATCCAAAGCAGATTGTGCACTGGGTGCTCACCTGTGATATGTATCCCTCACAGTACCTATTTATTTGGAACACTAGGAAGATTATGAGGCTGGGCAAGATATTAACCCTTTCAATACAGACATGAGACCTACAAACCTTGTTCATCTCTCCAGGGACAGAAAAGGACAGAGTAATAACACACAAAAAAAAACCCAAAAAAACATCAAAGTCAGTAAAAAAAAGAAGTCAAACATTAGATAGAAAAGTAATGAAAAAATGGTAATTGAAACAAAAATATTCTTATAGTAAAGCCATAGAAATAAACAATGATATACAAAATAACTCCTTTAATTAATGAAAAAAGTATAAAAATATATTAAAACTGTAAATCTAAACAAAAGCATCCATTAAAGAAACCAAACACATGTTAAAGTAACTGTTATCCCATAAAAGTTTGAACAGAAAACAAATAAAAACAATAAAATGCCCTTTGCACCCAGGGAGAGAAGTAGAAAACTTCCATTTCCAAAGATGATCACAAAAACAAATGAAGAGAACCTTTGCCTTCAAACAACTCATCCTTAAAATAAAACCCCATGAATTCATAATCCATTGACACACCTCTAGGAGGGCTGTAAAAATCAGGAAAATGTCACGACAGAAAAATTTCTTCCCAGGCGGCTGCTATTTGTAAAAATGAAAAGGCACAAAAAAATCCATTCCTTGTAAAAAAGCCTCCATGACATAACAGGAAAAAACTTCTCTCCCTACAAAAACTAATACAAAACTATTGTGTAATTAATACTGTGTTAACATCCCAAGTTCTATCTCTACAGTGTCAGGAAAAAAAAAAAGGAGAGGAAGGGCGTTCTGAAAGTTTTATTAGAGTTTCTCATTCTTGTAGTCCTGTTAATAAAGTTCCTTTATTCCTTCTAAGTTTTAAGCCTATTTTGCCCTTCTCCTAATCCATATCTCACAGTGAGAAATGAGTAAGTGCCCCGGAGATTTCAGCCAGCGCTAAACCCACCACATTATTTAGTGCATTAGCCAAAAAACTCAAATTAGCGAATCTCAGCCACTGCACCAGGCTGAAGCTGAGGATCCCCAGCCAAGCTCAGAGGGAGGAGAACACAGCATTTGTGGGATCCTTTCCAGTCTGACTTGCTTTAGCTGGAGCCTGGGGGAGGAGAGAGCAGGAGAAGGGTTGGCTGAGTCCTCTCCCCTCTGCCTTGCCCTTCTCTGCTGGATCCTCAGTTCATCCCACACCCACCCCAAGACTCCATCCCCATCCTACTGGTGCTGACGGGATTAAAGGAGATAAAGAGGAGATTAAAAAGATAGAGAGGAGAGAAAAAGAGAAGTTTAAATGCAGTTTAAATATGAAAGAAATACACATGTTAGTGACTGCTGAGAGTTCAAAGGGAGCTGAAGGGCTTGCGAAGGGCCAGGAGCCCGTGAAGGGCTCAGGAGCTGCTGCTGCCGGGAGGGAGGAAATGCAGCAATGGCTCCCAGCAGAGTCTGTGCTTTGAGGCTCTTTCCCAAACAGCTGCAGGAGGGAAAGCAGCTGAGTTTGGAGGAAGAGTTTTTTGCTGAGGTTTCCTGTTTGGAGCTGTCACAAGCTTGAGCTGCTCAAGGGAAAGGCGGCTCTGCTTCCAGCAGGGCCCAACTGCCCGGGAGCACAACTTGGTTCCCTGGCCCTGAGCCAACGGGCAGCAGCAGCTTCTGTTCCCTCCTGGCTCTTGTGTCATTTCCAGCAGCACAAGACACACCAAGAAAAGCTCCTCCAGAACATGCCATGAGAAACACAACCTGATTTCATTGCATGAAGGAGCTCTGACAGTCCCACGGGCTCAGGTTTGTTTGTCAGTGAACAGAGCAGGGAAAAGCACAGCCACATTCCCTGCACAGGGAATTCCCAGGAGGAAAGTGCAGCACTGGAGGATGAGCTCGGATACAACGTTCCCACGGCAGTTTTGGGGATAAAATTGTCAGGAGAGAGAATAGAAAAAGTGCTACCAGGGGTGGGCTGGGGAGGGCTGGTGCTTCCCGGGAGGCTCCCGAAGCTCAACAGTGTGAAAGAGTGGCTAGCTAACAAAGGTCGTGTTCCCATGCAGCAATCAGCTGAGAAAGAATTAAACAACAGTAGAGTGTAGTTGGTATGAGATGTTGCAAAGTCAGAAAGACCTTAGTGATAACTGTGAACTGAGAACAGGACACGGTGATCAGAAGAATGTGAATTCAGCACAGATGAACGACCACAAGAAGGTGGAACTAGGTGGAGTTGTCCTTAAACGAAATACCCAATAATGAGCTTGCTTTTGCACTATGTGTGAGCCTAATTATTGATGTTATATAGGGAGTTTGGAGTTACCAATAAAGGAGACTTGCTGATCATTCATATTGAGTGCTGCTTGTCTCCCGCCGAACTCATCAAATGGCGCCCGAACAAATGGGACCCTTGGGACCTTTGGGACCTTTGGGACATTAAAAAGCGAAGGCCACGGGAGTCGGCGACAGGGGACGGGTCCTCCGCAGCAAGGACGGCGAAAAGCAACGGTGCCGCGCCCCAGGCGACCTCAGAGGAGAGTCCTGGCCGTAACGTGCTGCCAAACCTTGTAGGGCTGCAACAGCGCTGACGGTAAGATGGAAAGGCAAGCAGCACATGATTTATTTACCTGCTTTTTAGAAAAGCCACAGCTTAAGGGTTTTGATTTGCGCAAGGAGCTCCCTGGACTTCTTGCTTACGGGTATGCTCACGCCTTTGCCTCCCACTGCTGGGCAAACACTCCTATCTATGCTGCCCATGGAAAGAGGGAGGGAGAGTCAGAGAGAAGGAAATAATGAGAAAGAAATTCCACAGCAACGCTGAAACAACAAACAGAATCTGTTCAGTTACGGCAGGATGTGATATATCCTGAACTATTTGCTTCACTTTTGGAGTCACTCTTAACACTACAATCTTATTTAAGTTCCAACTTTGCTACCCTGGAGGAAAAGAATCCAAATTTAGATTGGTTTCCACCCGAACCAGGGGGACATGGGGGAGCACTGAGGTGTGCGCAGAGAGCAGGGGCACCCCCGGGGCAGAAGCAGTGCAGGAAAAGTTCCAAGGCCACACTGAACAATTACAGAAACAGCTGAGCAGAAACAGGTGGCTCAGACAGCTTCAGAAAGAGACAAAATTGCCAAAAAGTCACAAACTATATGGTACCTAGTTCGAAATTCATCACTGTAATTAGAAGTTGATAAGCTGCAATGGTCACCATTGTTAGCACCTGGCCATGAGAGATTTTCGTGTAACATCGCCTGCTTTTGTAAAAATCGTGCCCCTTTTTTCCTCTATCAGCGAACAAGAGAGATTGAGAGAAACAACTGTATGTGTGAAACTTAACTTTGTGAGGTGTTTTTTTGGTTTTTGTTTTCCTGCGAGAGTATGTGGAGAATGTGAATAAAGATAACAGCAGCAGAGAGCAGCAGCAGGGCGGGCAGTCCACCCCCCCCTCCCTCTCTAAGAAAAAGCACCGGGATAGTACCCAGTTTGTTGAAAAGTCATGATTCATGGGTTTTTTAAAATGTTTTTATTAACCCTTTTAGGGTTAATTTTGTGTTTTAAGTAATAATGAATTTATGCAGTTGCAGTTTTTTAGAGTTTTACTGGAGAAATTACTGTGATTCTTTGAAAGTTTAAAAAGGCCCCTTTTCAAGAAAAAAGGTGTTTAAGCTGAATATTAACGGAAGTTACCTTGCAATAATTAGTTTTAAAACCTAAGGTTAAAATATGGTATGATTTACAGCTTCTAAGAAAACCTTCCAATTAATTAGATCTACAAAAGAGATTTGTGGTTTAAAAAAATTAATTAGTTAAGAGAACTTTACTGTACAAGACAAAGTTAAGTTAAAGTATATATTACCCATTTGCTTGTTTTTTTCACAATTTTAATAAGGTAATTTCAATGTGAGTCCTTTTGTTATATAAAACACGTATAACTGCATATATACCAATTTGGATTTTAGTTTAAGAATTGGTCTTTATGTTTCTGAAAAGTGCTACAAAAGCTAAATGGCAACTTGCCAAATCCGGTGTTGTTGTGGTTTTTCTCTAGAAATACTGCACTTTAAAATCCTAACCAATTTAAGCAAGGCAAATTCCTGTTTTGAATGAGTATTTTTAGTACCATTTGCAGTTATTGTGAGTTATTCTCAAAGCTAGATGACATAGAATTGTGATGGATTTGTTATGTTTTTATAATCTTTATAGTGAATCCATGTTATTGTTATATTGTGTTTAAAAAGTATATATCAAGTTATGGTTTTTTTTAGTATAGATTAAGTGTTAATAGAATTAAGAAAAGTCAGGATTTATTGTATTTAGGCTTGAATGTTTTTAAGTTAAGTTTTATAACTTAGATATTCTTTTAAGGTTAAGTTTTGTTATTTCCTTTTGTCATAAATCATTATTGTTAGGTTTAGATATTGTTTAATTTAAATTGTTTTATGTCTTATTGGAGACACGTGTCTAAACTGCAAAGTATAGTTATTTTCCTAGAGAGATGAAGACAGCCACAACTGAAACAGCTGTGACAGAACGCTGATGAACACCTGCTTGTGGATAGAAGGGAATGCAGTCTGTGACACCCTTGACTTCATCGGGAGTTCTATTGGTTGTTGCAATCTCTGCAGTTTTTGTTTGTTATAGCTTTCTTATTTTTCAGTGTTTCCAGAATTTTAAGAAGATTTACCATTGCTGAGGATCAGCTGCCATGGGGGAGGCTTCAGATTAAACCAGCTGCTGCATGGTTTAATTGGTCTGGTACCTGAGGCTTCTGATCATTTGCTTTGTACAAATGCATTTTAACAGTTTGCTGTGCTGTGAGCATCTCCTAGCTGCTGCTATTGAGAACCTTGTTTTAGAAATGAGTTAAGAGGCATCTTTCCAGTTTAAAGCCAGGCCCTGGCCAAGCCTTAACTTTACCTGGACAGATCTGTTTGCCAATAGATCCAGATGTTTTCTGTCCCAAATCAGTATTTGAGTCACTTTTTGACTCAGCAATTTGACCCTATTAATATGACAGCTGGATCAATTTTGAAGTGAGCTTGGAGAATCATTTCCGGAGGTGGTGATCCAATCCTTCACTGATGATTTTTTGTTTCTGTTTGTTTGCTAACTATGGGATGCTGGTGCAGTGTTTTAGTAATTAATAGTAGTTTTATATTACATATGTTATTAATAATGTTTATGATTTATTGATTTTTAACTGCTATAGGTTCTTACTGATTGTATATGGTTTTGTGTTAATGTTGATGTTTATAACAGAAGTACATCTCCTTTTTATTTTTTTTAAAAAAAAACGGGGGAAATTGATGCCCTAAAAGCATTTGATTAGTGTAATTCATTAACTTCAAGGGGAGAAGTGTCTGTGTTTTGTTGGCAGGTTCAAAAAGGTCACCTGTCCATCTGACCAGACTGTCTGCCTCTGAACACACGAGATCCAGTGAACAGAGATGTCACCACACAGCCTTGGTACTCCAGACATGGATCAGAAGTGGAGCTGTCAGGACACAGTTGTGTCTGAACACTACACAGACAGTTGCCAACAGAAATTTTATGTTGTTATTATGATGTTGTGTCTCTACCAATTTTTCAGTTATCTTTTGTTTTATGATTTAGAAGGACGTGAAGAACAACCTGAACATCAAAGCCCTCAGTCACCGATCAGCTGCCAGCTGACATCACGGGAGCAGTGAACGTTCCAAGACTGAACTGTGTTAAATTATAGTCTGTTTGTGAAGGAAATTCTGTAGAAGATCTAAGAAAAGTGTAGAGACTCCATCTAACTGTATATAAAGCAAATTGTAGTTGTGTGTTTACCCTTTCAGCAAATTGCTTTCACGCTTAGACTACACATATACCAGAGCACGTGTGTTAAAAGTAGTTAGATAGTTTAAGATAAAGAGTTTAGCCTGTATAGCAATTGTTATATTAGTATAAATTAGTATAAAGTATAAGCATTTCCCCCTTCAAGAGGTAGTGTAAGCATCTTTGAAAGTTCATTTAACGTTAAAGTTTAGCTGTGAGTTTGCTGGTATGGTGTCATTTACATGGAAAAAACTGCTTATGGTAATTGTGTTGTGTATAGTCCCGACCAACTGTCTGCTAACTAACATCCAAAAGTGACAGAACATATGGGTCACTCTGGCACACTGAACTGGCCAAAGGTCAATGTGTTTGAGCCTAGCCACACCTGGAGATCCCTTCACACCTGTCTCATAGGAGTCCCTGAATGGGATCCTCCAGCATTTAAAGGTTTAATTAGTAATGAGACTCGACTGAATCAATTTGCAATGTTGCAAGAGTGCAGTTGCACTGTTGGCTTCACATTAAGACAACTTGAAGCCTGCAGGCAAGCAAAAATTATCAAAGTTCTCAATGTTACCATGCAGCCCTCAGAAGAATTAGATTTGTTAGGTTCCACCTAACATACCTCAGGTGGATGGATAATGTTTGAACCCCCGACAAAACGTCATTCTAACAAAGTAATGCAGCACTGGGCTGCAGACAACCCTATAGCTGATCTCGTTACTACCATTGAAAGTAAAGCCTTTATTAGTGGTGCAATCTCACAGGACAATTACCAAAGCGATTACTTAGTTCCATATTCCTAATTTGTGGAGATAGAGCATGGAATTAGATTCCTGCTAATCCACATAGAAAACCCTGTTATCTTGGGAAACTTACTTTGTTTCCATCCAAGCTTACACCAATTGCTGAATGTAATTGATAAAATAAAAAACATCAGTCAAAGTGAAGCCTGAATGAATTAAAGCTTAGCAACTCTAAAAAGGCTCGCTTGTTAGACTAAGAAGGATTGAACTTAACATCCATGATGTTAAGTGAACTTTCAGCTGATGTGAGTAGTGTACGTCATGCAGTATTATAAAATCGAGCTGCAATTGACTCTTTGCTCTTAGCACAAGGACATGGTTGTGGGGAGTTTGAAGGCATGTGCTGCTTGAATCTTACTGATCATTCAGTTTCCATCCATGGGCAACTGCAACAGCTACAGGATGGGTTACATGCCCTGAAAGAAGATAGTGACCCCATTGGAAGTTGGTTCTCCAGCTGGGGCATCACTGGATGGTTGAGGTCTCTTGTGCTAGAAGGGGGACGGATTTTACTTATAATGTTAATCGGGATGAAAGTCTAAGTTTTGTGTTATCTTGTCTTCATAAGAATATAGAATGAGTCACATCCAAAGCCTGTTTTGTGCAAAAAGAGAAAGGGGGAATTGTTGCTATATTTTATATATTAGTAAAGGCCTGTATGCACAAACCAGCCTTTGAAATAAGTCGTGATATTAAAGGCTAAAGTCCTTGAAACCTTTCTGCAGAAGAGTAAAGCAAAACAATATCTTTGTGTGTAGGAGAAAAAATGTAAACCTGTGTGTGTTAGCCAATAGTAACTTGCTCTGCCCACAGGCCCTGTAGAACCCTATAAAAGGTGTGCTGAAGATAGAAATAAACGGCGTTCACGTTTACTTTTGTGAAGAGCGGTGAATCGCTGGCAGTCCTCCAATAAAGTTCTACAAATGAAACATAGCAAATGTCATTGGGGTGCAGAGGCATTGGTGAAATTGATGAAACAAAAATTAATCTCAGTACAGATGCTAACAATGACAAAATCAGTAATGTCAAAATGTGAAATCTGCTTAAAAAACAACTCAGTGACTAGACACAGGCATAGCTAGGGAAGATTAGGATAGGAACAGAATCAGGATGACACTTGTCAAGAAGCCTCTAGTAGAGTGGAATCTGGGTGGGCCCTAGAGTCTTTGCTCGGTCCTATAGCAAACTATCAGAATAAAGAAATGTTGTACAAACTTACAGGTCCGGTAGATAAATTAGCAAGAGTGACCTGAGAAAGATTTAAAGAACTAAACGTACAATTACAATTTACTACTCCTGAAAGAGCATGGAGTGTGTGAGTTTTTTTAAAGGGATGGATTGATCATTGCTGCATCCACACCCCAAATGTGACTGCAGGTGTAGAATATGACATCAATCAATTGCAACAAATAGAGCACGGAGCACAGGAAGAGCAAAAGGATTTGTCTACAAGTTGGTTAGGCAAAATCTTCAAAGGGTTAGGGTGGAATGTGAGTTCATGGATTAAATCTATCATTGAGAGTGCGATCATCTTACTAACTGTATTCTTAGCAATTTGAGGTTAGTTGACAGCATCTTCAAGGGAGAAATACAGAAGAAAATGTCCTGGAACCAGAAAATAATAAAGGCACTGATGTGAGATCCTTACCCACCATCTTCTGGTTCTCCAGTTCGTGACAACATCCAGGACAATGCTTACATCAATCAAGGATTCGAAGAACATCAAGTATAAACTCAGAAACAAAGGACTGTATCAAGTGAAAACATTTGCACTTCTAGTGAAGTAAAAATGCTTTCAAAGGGGGGAATAATAGTAAAAGGTCTTAAAATCTTAGAAAATTCAGGGACTTAGAAAGAAAGTTAGGTTTGGCAAGCCTGGGAAAAGTAGGCTATGGGAAATGTTAGGCCTTGTCCTTGCTAAAGATCAGGTGAAACTGCACCTGTGTTAGCAGTATATAATAAATGATACAATTGTTAGATGTGATTAGATATTATTATTGTTTAAAGAACATGAGAAACAATGTTAGGGGTCTGAGGGGGATCATGAGAAATCTATGCTTGGGTAACATCAATGTATACAATAGAACGCTGTAAGTTTAATAATTAATATATAAGTTTTATAATGATAGAGTAGAAAAACATGTTCAACTCAAAACCAAGTCAGGTCAGATTTGGGTATGTTTACCCCTGACACCCAGATCTCTTAATAAAGCACCTGCATATAATCATTCATGATTGTCTGTGCTCCTGAACGCTAACAATTTCATCAGATTTTACTGGAATTTTGTGAGAAATTTGTGGAATTTTGTGTGATATTTTGTAAAATTTTGTGAGATATTGAGGAGATATAGTGAATTTTGTGGGAAATTTTCTGGAATTTTGAGGATTTTTCTAGAATTTTTTGGGATTCTGAGAAGACTTGAAGAGTTTTTTGGTATTTTTCTGGAATTTTGTGGAACACTGTGGAGATTTTGTGGATGCTTCTGGAATTTGGTGGGATTTTTCTTGAATTTTGTGGGGCTTTTCAAGAATTTTGTGATTTTTTTTTCTGGAATTCTGTGTAAATAGGAGGAGATTCTGTGGGATGTTTCTGGAAATTGGTAGGGTTTTGATAAGATTGAGGGGTTTTTTTAATTTTTCTGCAATTTTATGGGATTTTTCTGGAATTTTGTAAAAATTGTGGAGATATTTTGGGATGTTTCTGGAAATGTGTAGGGTTTTGAGAAGTTTTAGGAAATTTTGTGGGTGTTTTCTGCCATTTTGTGAGATTTTAAGGAGACTTGAAGGATTTTGTGGGAGGTTTATAGAATTATTGGGATTTTTATGGAATGTTGTGGGGTTTTTGTGGAATTTTGTGGGATTTTGAGGAGACTTGAGGAATTTTGAGGGATTTTTCTTAGGCTTTGAGGAAATTGGAGCAGATTTTTTGGGATGTTTCTGGAATTTGGTAGAGTTTTGAGACGTTTCAGGGATTTTTGTGGGATTTTTCTGGAATTTCATGGGATTTTTCAGAGCTTTTGTGGGATTTTGATAAAATTTAAATATTTTTGTGGGATTTTTTTGGAATTTTGTGGGATTTGTTTTGAATGTTGTGAAATTTTGTGGGATTTTGAGGAGACTTGAACAATTTTGTGGGATTTTTCTTAGATTGTGTGGAAATTTGTGGAGATTTTGTGGGATGTTTCAAAAATTTGGTAGGGTTATGAGAAGATTTAAGAATTTTTTGGGATTTTGCTGCAATTTTGTAGGATTTTTCTGGAATTTTGTGGTATATTGAGGAAACTTGATGAATTTTGAGGGATATTTCTAATATTTTCTGGAAATTTGTGCAGATTTTGTGAGATGTTTCTGGAATTTGATGAAGGGAGAAAATTTAGGTAATTTTGTGGTATTTTTTTCAAATGTTGGCAAACTTCTCTTAAATTTTGAGGAATTTTCTCAAATTTTGAGGGATTTTTGTAGAATTTTGTGGAAATTGTGGAGATTTTGTGGGATGTTTCTGGAATTCGGTAAAGTTTTGAGAAGATTTAGTGAATTTTGTGGTATTTTTTTCTTTAATGTTGTGGGATTTTTTTAAAAATTTTGTGGGATTTTGAAGAGATTTTTGTGGAAGTTTCTTGAATTTTGTGAGATTTTCTTTGAATTTTGAAAGATTTCGAAGACTCATGAAAAGTTTTTAAGCATTTTTCTTAGATTGTGTGGAAATTTGTGGAGAATTTTGTGGGATATATCTGGAATTTCATGAGCCTGTGAGAAGATTTAAGGAATTTCGTGATTTTTTTCTAGAATTTTGTGGGATGTTTCTAGAATTTTTAGGAATTTTTTGGAATGTTGTGTGGTTTCTGTGGAATTTTGTGGGATATGGAGGAGCCTTCAAGCATTGTGCGGGATTTTTCTTAGATTGTGTGGAAATTTGTGGGGATTTTGTGGGATGTTTCTGGAATTTGTTGAGCTTATGAGAAGATTTAGGGAATTTTGTGGGATTTCTTTGGAATGTTGTGGTAATTTTCTGGAATTTTCTGGGATTTTGAGGAGACTTGAAGAATTGTGAGGGATTCTTCTTAGATTGTGTGGAAATTTGTGGTGATTTTTTGGGATATTTCTGGAATTTGTTGGGCTTATGAGAAGATTTTTGGAATTTTGAGGGTTTTTTTCAGGAATTTTGTGAGGTGTTCCTGGAATTTGGTGGGATTTTTTTGGAATGTTGTGGAATTGTCAGGAATTTTGTGGGATTTTGAGGAGACTTGAAGGATTTTGTGGGATGTTTCTTATATTGTGTGGAAATTAGTGGAGATTTTGTGGGATATTTCTGGAATTTGGTAGGCTTTTGAGAAGATTTAGGGAACTTTTGTGGCTGTTTTCTGCCATTTTTTGAGATTTTTCTGGAATTTTGAGGGATGTTTCTAGAATTTTTTGATGTTTTTGTGCAATTTGGGTGATTTTGAGGAGACTTGCAGAATTTTGATGGCCTTTTTCTTAGATTTTGTGGAAATTGGTGGAGATTTTGTGGGGTGTTTCTGGAATTTTGTTGGGTTTTCGGAAGTTTCAGGGAATTTTGTGGCATTTATTGGGAATGTTGTGGTAATTTTCTGGAATTGTGTGGGATTTTGAGGAGCCTTGAAGAATTGTGTGGGATTTTTCTTAGATTGTGTGGAAATTAGTGGAGATTTTTTGGGATATTTCTGGAATTTGTTGGGCTTATGAGAAGATTTTGGGAATTTTGTGGATTTTTTTCTTGAATTCTTGAGATGTTTCTGGAATTTGGTGGGATTTCTTTGGAATGTTGTGGAATTGTCTGAAATATTGTGGGATTTTGAGGAGACTTGAAGGATTTTGTGGGATGTTTCTAGAATTTTTAGGATTATTTTGGAATGTTGTGTGGTTTCTGTGGAATTTTGTGGGATATGGAGGAGACTTGAAGAGTTTTGAGGGATTTTTCTTAGGTTTAGTGGAAATTAGTGGAGATTTTGTGGGATATTTCTGGAATTTTGTAGGGTTTTGAGAAGATTTAGGGAATTTTGTGGGGTTTTTTTTGGAAAGTTGTGGTAATTTTCTGGAATTTTTTGGGATTTTGAGAAGACTTGAAGAATTGTGTGGGATTTTTCTTAGATTGTGTGGAAATTAGTGGAGATTTTCTGGAATTTTGTGGGGTTTTCAGAAGATTTAGGGAATTTTGTGGGGTTTTTTCAGGAATTTCGTGAGATGTTTCTGGAATTTGGTGGGATTTTGAGGAGACTTGAAGGATTTTGTGGGATGTTTCTTAGATTGCGTGGAAATTAGTGGAGATTTTGTGGGATAGTTCTGGAATTTGGTAGGGTTTTGAGAAGATTTAGGGAATTTTGTGGGATATTTTTTGGAAAGTTGTGGTAATTTTCTGGAATTTTTTGGGATTTTGAGAAGACTTGGAGAATTGTGTGGGATTTTTCTTAGATTGTGTGGAAATTTGTGGAGATTTTGTGGGATATTTCTGGAATTTGGTAGGCTTATGAGAAGATTTTGGGAATTTTGTGGATTTTTTTCAGGAATTTTGTGAGGTGTTTCTGGAATTTGTTGGGATTTCTTTGGAATGTTGTGGAATTGTCTGGAATTTTGTGGGATTTTGAGGAGACTTGAAGGATTTTGAGGGGTGTTTCTAGAATTTTTAGGATTATTTTGGAATGTTGTGTGGTTTCTGTGGAATTTTGTGAGGTATGGAGGAGACTTGAAGAATTTTGAGTATATTTTCCTTAGATTATGTGGAAATTAGTGGAGATTTTGTGGGATGTTTCTGGAATTTGTTGAGCTTATGAGAAGATTTTGGGAATTTTGTGGGTTTTTTTCAGGAATTTTTGAGATGTTTCTGGAATTTGGTGGGATTTCTTTGGAATGTTGTGGAATTGTCTGAAATTTTGTGGGATTTTGAGGAGACTTGAAGAATTGTGTGGGATTTTTCTTAGATTGTGTGGAAATTAGTGGAGATTTTGTGGGTTGTTTTTGGAAATTGGTGGGCTTATTAGAAGATTTTGGGAATTTTGTGGGGTTTTTTCAGGAATTTTGTGAGATGTTTTTGGAATTTTGTGGGCTTATGAGAAGATTTTGGGAATTTCGTGGATTTTTTTCTGGAATTTTGTGGAATGTTTATGGAATTTGGTGTGATTTTGAGGAGACTTGAAGGATTTTGTGGGATTTTTCTAAGATTGTGTGGAAATTAGTGGAGATATTGTGGGATGTTTCTGGAATTTGGTGGGCTTATGAGAAGATTTGGGGAATTTTATGGATTTTTTTCTGGAATTTTGTTCAATGTTTCTGGAATTTTGTGGGATTTTGAGGAGACTTGATGAATTTTGAGTATATTTTTCTTAGATTATGTGGAAATTAGTGGAGATTTTGTGGGATATTTGTAGAATTTGGTAGGGTTTTGAGAAGATTTTGGGAATTTTGTGGGTTTTTTTCAGGAATTTTGTGAGATGTTTCTGGAATTTTGTGGGCTTATGAGAAGATTTTGGGAATTTCGTGGATTTTTTTCTGGAATTTTGTGGAATGTTTATGGAATTTGGTGGGATTTTGAGGAGACTTGAAGGATTTTGTGGGATTTTTCTTAGGTTTAGTGGAAATTAGTGGAGATATTGTGGGATGTTTCTGGAATTTGTTGAGCTTATGAGAAGATTTTGGGAATTTTGTGGGGTTTTTTCAGGAATTTTTGAGATGTCTCTGGAATTTGGTGTGATTTCTTTGGAATGTTGTGGAATTGTCTGAAATATTGTAGGATTTTGAGGAGACTTGAAGGATTTTGAGGGGTTTTTCTTATATTGTGTGGAAATTAGTGGAGATTTTGTGGGATGTTTCTGGAATTTGTTGAGCTTATGAGAAAATTTTGGGAATTTTGTGGGTTTTTTTCAGGAATTTTTGAGATGTCTCTGGAATTTGGTGGGATTTCTTTGGAATGTTGTGGAATTGTCTGAAATATTGCGGGATTTTGAGGAGACTTGAAGGATTTTGAGGGGTTTTTCTTATATTGTGTGGAAATTAGTGGAGATTTTGTGGGATGTTTCTGGAATTTGTCAAGCTTATGAGAAGATTTTGGGAATTTTGTGGGGTTTTTTATGAAATTTTGTTCAATGTTTCTGGAATTTTGTGGGATTTTGAGGAGCCTTGAAGAATTGTGTGGGATTTTTCTTAGGTTTGGTGGAAATTTTTAAAGACCATGAGGGTTGTTTCTATAATTTGGTTAGGTTTTGAGAAGATTTAGGGAATTTTGTGGGATTTTTTTGTAATTTGGTGGGCTTATGAGAAGATTTTGGGAATTTCGTGGATTTTTTTCTGGAATTTTGTGGAATGTTTATGGAATTTGGTGGGATTTTGGGGAGACTTGAAGGATTTTGTGGGATTTTTCTTAGATTGCGTGGAAATTAGTGGAGATTTTGTGGGAGATTTTCTGGAATTTGGTAGGCTTATGAGAAGATTTTGGGAATTTTGTGGATTTTTGTCTGGAATTTTGTGAGGTGTTTCTGGAATTTGTTGGGATTTCTTTGGAATGTTGTGGAATTGTCTGGAATTTTGTGGGATTTTGAGGAGACTTGATGGATTTTGAGGGGTGTTTCTAGAATTTTTAGGATTATTTTGGAATGTTGTGTGGTTTCTGTGGAATTCTGTGGGATATGGAGGAGACTTAAGAGTTTTGAGGGGTTTTTCTTAGGTTTAGTGGAAATTAGTGGAGATTTTGTGGGATGTTTCTGGAATTTGGTGGGGGTTTGAGAAGATTTTGGGAATTTTATGGATTTTTTTCGGGAATTTTGTGAGGTGTTTCTGGAATTTTGAGGGATTTCTTTGGAATGTTGTGGAATTGTTTGAAATTTTGTGTGATTTTGAGGAGACTTGAAGAATTTTGAGTATATTTTTCTTAGATTGTGTGGAAATTAGTGGAGATTTTTTGGGATATTTCTGGAATTTGTTGGGCTTATGAGAAGATTTTGAGAATTTTGTGGATTTTTGTCTGGAATTTTGTGAGGTGTTTCTGGAATTTTGTGGGATTTTGAGGAGACTTGAAGAATTGTGTGGGATTTTTCTTAGATTGCGTGGAAACTGGTGGAGATTATGTGGGATATTTTTGGAATTTTGTAGGTTTATGAGATGATTTTGGGAATTTTGTGGATTTTTTTCTTGAATTCTTGAGATGTTTCTGGTATTTGGTGGGATTTCTTTGGAATGTTGTGGAATTGTCTGAAATATTGTGAGATTTTGAGGAGACTTGAAGGATTTTGAGGGATGTTTCTAGAATTTTTAGGATTATTTTGGAATGTTGTGTGGTTTCTGTGGAATTTTGTGGGATATGGAGGAGACTTGAAGAGTTTTGAGGGATTTTTCTTAGGTTTAGTGGAAAGTTGTAAAGATTATGTGGGATGTTTCTGGAATTTGGTAGGGTTTTGAGAAGATTTAGAGAATTTTGTGGGATTTTTTTTGTAAAGTTGTAATTTTCTGAAATTTTTTTGGATTTTAAGGAGACTTGGAGAATTGTGTGGGATTTTTCTTAGGTTTAGTGGAAATTAGTGGAGATTTTGTGGGATATTTCTGGGATTTGGTAGGGTTTTGAGAAGATTTTGGGAATTTTGTGGGGTTTTTTCAGGAATTTTGTGAGATGTTTCTGGAATTTTGAGGGATTTCTTTGGAATGTCGTGGAATCGTCTGGAATTTTATGGGATTTTGAGGAGACTTGAAGGATTTAGTGGGAGTTTTGTTAGATTGTGTGCAAACTTGTGGAGATTTTGTGGGATGTTTTTGGAATTTGGTGGGCTTATGAGAAGATTTTGGGAATTTTGTGGATTTTTTTTCTGTAATTTTTGAGGTGTTTCTGGAATTTGATTGGATTTCTTTGGAATGTTGTGGAATTGTCTGGAATTTTGTGGGATTTTGAGGAGACTTGAAGGATTTCGTGGGGTGTTTCTAGAATTTTTATGATTATTTTGGAATGTTGTGTGGTTTCTGTGGAATTCTGTGGGATATGGAGGAGACTTAAGAGTTTTGAGGGGTTTTTCTTAGGTTTAGTGGAAATTAGTGGAGATTTTGTGGGATGTTTCTGGAATTTGGTGGGGGTTTGAGAAGATTTTGGGAATTTTATGGATTTTTTTCGGGAATTTTGTGAGGTGTTTCTGGAATTTTGAGGGATTTCTTTGGAATGTTGTGGAATTGTTTGAAATTTTGTGGGATTTTGAGGAGACTTGAAGAATTTTGAGTATATTTTTCTTAGATTGTGTGGAAATTAGTGGAGATTTTTTGGGATATTTCTGGAATTTGTTGGGCTTATGAGAAGATTTTGGGAATTTTGTGGATTTTTGTCTGGAATTTTTGAGGTGTTTCTGGAATTTGATTGGATTTCTTTGGAATGTTGTGGAATTGTCTGGAATTTTGTGGGATTTTGAGGAGACCTGAAGAATTTTGAGGGGTTTTTCTTAGGTTTAGTGGAAATTAGTGGAGATTTTGTGTGATATTTCTGGAATTTGGTAGGGTTTTGAGAAGATTCGGGAACTTTTGTGGGTGTTTTCTGCCATTTTTTGGGATTTTTCTGGAATTTTGCGGTGTGTTTCTAGAATTTTGTGATGTTTTTGTGTAATTTGGGTGATTTTGAGGAGACTTGAAGAATTTTGATGGCCTTTTTCTTAGATTTTGTGGAAATTAGTGGAGATTTTGTGGGGTGTTTCTGGAATTTGGTTGGGTTTTTAGAAGTTTCAGGGAATTTTGTGGCATTTATTGGGAATGTTGTGGTAATTTTCTGGAATTGTGTGGGATTTTGAGGAGACTTGGAGAATTGTGTGGGATTTTTCTTAGATTGCATGGAAACTTGTGGAGATTTTGTGGGATATTTCTGGAATTTGGTAGGCTTATGAGAAGATTTTGGGAATTTTGTGGATTTTTTTCTTGAATTCTTGAGATGTTTCTGGAATTTGGTGGGATTTCTTTGGAATGTTGTGGAATTGTCTGAAATATTGTGGGATTTTGAGGAGACTTGAAGGATTTTGTGGGATGTTTCTAGAATTTTTAGGATTATTTTGGAATGTTGTGTGGTTTCTGTGGAATTTTGTAGGCTTATGAGGAGATCTGGGGAATATTGTGGGGTTTTTTCAGGAATTTTGTGAGATGTTTCTGGGATTTGTTGGGATTTCTTTGGAATGTTGAGGAATTGTCTGGAATTTTGTGGGATTCTGAGGAGACTTGAAGGATTTTGTGGGATGTTTCTGGAATTTTGTGGGATATTTTTTGAATGTTATGTGGTTTCTGTGGAATATTGTGGGATATGGAGGAGAATTGAAGAACTTTGATGGATTTTTCTTAGGTTTTTTGGAAATTTTTAAAGATTGTGTGGGATGTATCTGGAAGTTGGTGGGCTTATGAGAAGATTTTGGAGACTTTGTGGGGTTTTTTTTTGTCAGTTTGTGAGGCGTTTCTGGAATTTGGTGGGATTGTTTTGGAATGTTGTGGTAATTTTCTGGAATTTTGTGGGATTTTGAGGAGCCTTGAAGAATTGTGTGGGATTTTACTTTGATTGTGCAGAAATTTGTGGAGATTTTTGTGGGATATTTCTGGAATTTGATAAGCTTATGAGAAGATTAAGGGAATTTTGTGGATATTTTACTGGAATTTTGTGAGGTTTTTCTGGAATTTTGTGGGATTTTGAGGAGTCTTGAAGTGTTTTGAGGGGTTTTTCTTAGATTATGCGGAAATTTTTGGAGATAATGTGGGATATTTCTGGAATTTGGTAGGGTTTTGAGAAGATTTAGGAATTTTTGTGGGTGTTTTCTGTCATTTTTTGGGATTTTTCTGGAATTTTGTGATGTGTTTGTGTAATTTGGGTGATTGTCCTGGTTTAGGGTAAATTTGGGAGAAAACCTCCAGTGGGGCTCCCCCCGGGAAGCAAACCCACGTGGCCCCTTTCTCCCACCCCCCATCCAGTTCGGGAAGAGATTTCTCTGAGAGGAGTGGAAAAAACCTGTTTATTTCCCAGGCACAGCACTACCCAGCACAAAAATGAAGGATATCAAATTACAAAACCTCTCGCCCTTCAGCAGAGATGAGGAACTTCAGAGGGTCTCTTTCCTGGGGGTGTTGGCTCTGTTATCAGTCCCTCTGGCGCTGGAAAATGCCGCTGCCCAGGCCGGGCTCCCGGTAGTCCAGGGGTGCTCCCGGTGCTCCCCCGAGTCCCCAGTCCAGAGCAGCTTCGATTCGTTTCAGGAAAAGGGAAAGAAAACAGTCCAGGAAGACCTCTCTGCTCCGGCTAGCTGGAAAGCCAAGGCGATCTGTGTCTTGTTGTCTGTCTGTGCTGTAGTCAAAACTCCCGATGCGGGGGGAGCAAGTGCAGTCTGATAACAGACTTGGTGCTTCTTTTCCACTCACTTTTACTCTCAGATGGAATTTTAAGAATACAGAACCTGTGTCGGGGTTAGGTGGACGAATGGGGATACAATTTAACATCATAATCAACCCAGGACACACGCCCACTGTGCTTTCCAGCTGCTTTGCTCCAGCTCCCCCCAAATCACCACGAATTCCACTGAACTGAACCAAATCCAAATCCTCGTGGGTCGGGACAAGGGCAGGGAGAGGTCACTCAGGGATCACCATCAGGGGCACAACAGCCCGACACGGGGAAATGAACTGAACTTAGGACTGAGCAAATCAGACCAGGAGAATGAGGATTAAAATCAATCTTGAGAAACACCTCCTCCCGCTCCTGAACTTTTCTGTCCGGGCCGCTGCTCGCGGGGCACAGAGAGGGGCCCGGCCGTGTCCCTCCAGACCTCCCTGGGAATCACCCCAGAGCCCTCAGCCCTCCATCTGCCCATCCCCGGGGCCCCTTGTCCCTCCCAATGGCTCCCGTGGCTCTCCCAGTCCATCCCAGCCTCTCCCAGTCCATCCCAGCCTCTCCCAGTCCATCCCAGTCACTCCCAGTGACCCCGCCTGTCCATCTCGCCCCTCCGTGGATCTGCCGCCCCTCAGCCAATCAGAGCGCGCAGCTCTGATGACTCATCAGTTGCCGGGCAGATCCACAGAGCCGAGAGCCCCGCGCTGGACTCGGCCGCCCAGTGCCGCGCACTTCATTCCCAGTCCCTCCCAGTGCCACCACAGTCCCGCCCAGTGCCACCACAGTCCCGCCCAGTGCCACCACAGTCCCTCCCAGTGCCACCACAGTCCCTCCCTGTGCCACCACAGTCCCGCCCAGTGCCACCACAGTCCCTCCCAGTGCCACCACAGTCCCGCCCAGTGCCACCACAGTCCCGCCCACTTTTTTTTAGCCATACCCAGTCTATTCCTAGCTCATTCTCACTTCACTCCCAGACCTCTATGCCCTCATCCAGTGTCCCAGTATCCACTCTCATCTCTTCAGTGCCACCCCAGTCCCTCCCTGTCCATTCCCAGTCCCTCCCAATGCCACACCACTCCTCTCCACTCTCTCCCAGTGCCCATCCCAGCGTGTCCATCTCGCTGGTGCCCTCCAGCTCCCAGCCCGGCCCCGGCCGCCTGCTCTGCTCCCTGATGGATTTCTCCCCTGCCCACATCCAGCTGAGCTGCTCCCAGGGCCAGCAGCAGCTCTCGGGCCACGTGCTGGCCACTGCCGTGCTCCCCAGCGGGGGCTGGAGCCAGCAGCTCCTGGTGCTGCTGGAAACCGCCCCCGGCAATGCGGGCTCAGCTCCAGCTGCCAGGTGGAGCACGGCAGCCTGGAGCACCCCCTGAGCCGGCACTGGGGCACGGCCCGGCCCCACAGCGCCGGGGGCAGCGGGGGAGGCACTGGGGGGGGCCCAGAGGGGGATTGGGGTGTGCTGGGAGGAACTGGGAGGGAGTTTGAGATGGCCTGGTTTAAACTGGGGATGGGATTGAGGTGCTTAGGATGGCTGGGAAGGGGATTAAAGGATGTGGTGGAGGGTGGGATGTGGTTCTAGGGGTTCTGGTGGACCCTGGGAGGGAGTTTGGCGGTGCTGGGTGTCACTGGGAGGGATTTGAGTGAGCCTGGAGGAGCTGGAAGGAGATTGGGCATTGGAAAGCAGGGATTGGGATGAGGTTGGTTGTGCTGGAAGAGACTGGGAGGAGTCTTGATGAGTCCTGGTGGGGCTGGGAAGGGACTGGGAGAGGGTTTGGGGGTCCTGGGGAAATGGGGAGAAATTGGGAGGGGGCTGTGGGATCCTGAGAGGAACAGGAGGGGCTCTGCTGGGTCCGGGGGAGGCTGGGAAGAGACTGGCAGTGATTTACCAAAATAGCAATATTGATCCAGTATCAATATCAATCTGTTAATGGACAAAAAACCTCTCCAACAGTTTAAAGTTACAAAGTGGATGTTTAATCACAGCACTGGGCGAGTGCGGGAGTCACCCCTTAATACGCACTGCAAGCTGACAAAAGATTCCAGTGTCTACTTATTTACAAAAATCTTAAATATCCTAAATATGAATACATATTCATAATGCTAACACCCCGCATTCCCCACTTTGGATTAAAATTCACAGTAATGAGTTTAAAAAGTCATTACACCTAAGTGGTTGGCTCCCTGATTTGAAGAACAGGTCGTTTTGGTGAGGAGGGGTCATCAAGAGATGAAGGAAAACGGCTCTTCCCCACTCTCAACTTTCTACCTTTACAGTGGTTGACATTACAAATGACATTTGGTACAACTCCAGTTTCCTCCCTTGTGACTTGGAAATGGGTTTCCAGATGTAAGGTCTGTGATCTTCCTGAACCCGTTTATCAGTTTCTCTTTTCTCATTATAAGCACATCTAAACATACAATGACAAGTAATTTTTTACCTGAGATTCATTATCTCAAATCCTGCTTCTCACTTCATCATTAACTCTAACTAGTTCCATCAAGGCCTATCTCTAGCTAAGATCTCCACTTTTTCTAAAATACCTAATTTTTTAAAATTAGTGACTCTGAAGGAGGTTTCAGAGGGTCCTGGGTGGGCTGGGAGGGACTGGGAGGGTGCTTGGAGGGGATTGAAGTGTCTGTGAGAAGTTTTGGGGGTCCTGACCTCTGCAGACCTCCCAGGGATGCCGATAAACGCTGCCCAGAGCAAGATGCTGATGGGGATTGGAGTTTCTGTGTTGGGCTTCGTCTTCCTGGCACTGGGGCTCAGCTTCTGCCTGCGCAGGAAGGTGAAAGGGGGTCCTAGGGGTGGTGTCCTCCCCCCCGCAGGAGCGTGTGTGCTCTCCTCGGGCCCCCCAAGCCCAGTGTCACCCCCTTTTCTCTGCCCACACAGCTCCTGAGGCAAAAGCTTCTCGAGGATTGAAAGTCAACAATTCCCATTGTCATTCTGTATCCCCTTGGATTTTAATTCCCTTGCTTTTATCCAGGTGCCCACAGGGAGCCAGGAAGATGTGCAGCCTCCCAGCCACGTGTCTTCCCAACACGCATCACCAGGACCACGGATCACCAGGGCTCTGCCCAACAGGGGTCACTGGGGATCATCCAACGCCCATCCTCCCATGGGGGATGGAGCTGGAGCAGCGCACGAAGCTCTTCCCGCACTCGGGGCACTCGCAGGGCTTCCCTTAGTGGTGCCTACGTTGGTGTTGGGTCAAGGCTGAGCTCTGTGAGAAGCTCTTCCCACACTGGGGACACTCGTAGGGCCTCTCCCCAGTGTGGATGCGCCGGTGGATGGCGAGGTTGGAGTTGTGCTTGAAGCCCTTCCCGCAGTCGGGGCAGCGGAAGGGCCTCTCGTCTGTGTGAATCCGCTCATGTACGAGGACATCAGAGCTGGTCTGAAACCTCTTCCCACACTGGGGACACTCATAGGGCCTCTCCCCAGTGTGGATGAGCTGGTGTGCCCTCAGGTTGGAGCTCCACCCAAAGCTCTTCCCACATTCCAAGCAGGTGTAGGGCCGTTCCCCTGTGTGGACCACCTGGTGTGTCATCAGGCCAAAGATATTTCTGAAGCTCTTCCCACATTTCCCACACTCATAGGGCCGTTCCCCAGTGTGGATCACCTGGTGATTCCTCAGGCTGGAGCTCTGGCTGAAGCTCTTCCCACATTTCCCACACCCATAGGGCTTTTCACCAGTGTGGATCCTCTGGTGCTCGATCAGGTGGGAGCTGTACCTGAAGCCCTTCCCACATTCCAAGCACTTGTGGGGCTTCTCCCCCAGCTCTGAGCTCCGGCTGGATCTCTGGCCATGTTCCTGGCACTGGGGGGATCTTTTCTCCTCACAGCTCCCTGGACTGGGTTTCCAGCCCCTCCTCATGCAGGATCTCTGGGGCTTTTTCTCCTCCTCTGCCATCTGGACACAGTTTGGGAATAAAAATTCCTGGTTAGGAGAAAAAAAGAGAGGAGAGCGCCTTGGGGTGGGGGTTCCTCCATGCCCAAGTTCATCTCAGAAAGACATTGGGCATCTTGTGTCTGTAACAAAGCAAAGCACCAAGATTCAGCCCAAACATCAAAACAATGATGAAAAACTACCCAAACACCAAATTCAGGCAAAACCCCCTCCAGAATACAAAGATTCAGCCTCTGCAAAAAAAAAAAAAAAGCACCAATATTTAGCCCAAAAAAGTTCAGAAACACCGAGATTCAGCCCCATCAAAATCGTGGATCCCTTCCCCAGTCACCTCCAGGGCAACACTCCTGGGACTGCACATACAGGGAGGGTGGAACGTTGTCCTGCTTTCTCTTCCTTCTCCTCCACCTCCTCCTGTGGCCCTACTCTTCCTCACACTCCTCTTCCTCCTACTATTTCTCCCTCCTCCTGCACCTGCTCCTCCTACGTGAATCCTTCGACCGTTTTGTTCTTCAACCCTGCTTCTCCTTCCCTTCTCCTCCTGCCCCCAGGCCCAGCACCCACTGCCGCCTCCCTCTTCCCCCCCAGTCCCACAGCATCCCACCGCAGGGGCACGGATGCAGCTGGGCCAGCTCGGCCTGGGGCAGCGCTGGGCTCTCGGCCGCTTCCGCCCGCACTCGCTCCCCACTGCAGCCGCTCCCGCCACCACAGCGCGGGGGGGCCCGGCCTTGGCGCTCCCCCCTCCCACCTCCCCAAATTCCCCTCCAGGGGGGCGCCAAGGCCCAGGGAGGGCATAGGTGGGATCCATGTAGAACCATTGAGGGGAGAAAAGGGAATGCTAGAAGGGCATCCTGGACAAAGGGATGATGACCCCAAAATATCTCTCAAGGGTCCCTTGGGAGCATGTGGAGGTCGTTTGCACATTCTCCCAGAGGGAATTAAGGACATGGACACCCCGGGGGGGCAAGAAGGGAAGTCCAGAAGGGATTTAGACAACAGGGGATGATGGTGTTGGTGTGCTGGGAAGGGATTGGCTGAAGGGGAGTGTGCAGGAATGTGCTTAAGGCAAGAAGCAGCAGGAGGAATCCATGGGGTAAGAAAAAGGATGATGGAAAAGAGGAGGAAGAAAAAAACACCGAGGATTTAGATGTGTTTCAGAAGGCTCTTATCCTCAGAATTTGCCAGCTTACTAAGATCCTTTGTATCCCAGTTTTCAGGACAGGAAAACAAGGAGATGAGGATTTCAGGGGGTTTCTCTGAGCTGGGAGCGGCAGGAGCGGGCGCAGAGCTGCGGCACCGGGAGCACGGGCTGGGGGCCTGTGGGGAGCTGTGGGGCCGGGCCGGGGCTGTGGGGCAGCCGGGGCTCAGCGCCGGGCGCCGCCTGAGCCCAGCACCCCCCGGGCAGGGCCGGCAGTGGCCCCCGGCCCCCAGGAGGCTGCGGGACGCCCCGGCCGCTGCCAGGCCCCGTGGAGCTGCCGGCCCTGCCCGCCGGGGGGGCCGCCTTTGGACACTGCGGCAGGACAGGGACCGGCTCTGGGATACGGGCTGGGGAGGGGAGCCTCAGCACAGCCAGCACGAGGAAGGAACAGCTCACAAATGGCGATTAGACCTGCAAGGATCCACATGATCTTTTAAGCATTTCCTGCTGGGTCCCTGGAGAAAGGAAGGATTTTGCAGAAAGCTCAGCAGCTGCCACACGATGAGCACCCACAGGCACTGAGGGGGGCTGCAGCAGCGACAGAAGAAGCCCCTGCAGCACTTGCTCACAAAGGCTCAGCAGCTGAATGCAGCAAGGGATGAGCAAAAGGCCAAGCTGAAGGCAAAGGCCATGGCACACTTCCTACAGCCCCTGAGGGATCAAGCCCAGGGCCCAAGGGGGCCCCAGCACCCAGGGGACACCCTCGGCCACAAGCACCTGGCACAGGCATTGCCCTCCTGGCCAGGGCACAGCCCACCCAAACAGCCCCTGGCAAGGAATCAGCCTTCCAGCTGCAGGGCACAAGGACACTGCAAGCACAGACAGCAGCACCCTCAGCACCAGCAAGTCCAGCCCTTGATGGACACGCATTCTTAGCGGTGGCACAGCTCCCATTCCACCAGGGACCCACCACACTGCAGCCCTTGGGAACATCCAGGGTGGCTCTGGATCCAGAGGAGACCTTTCCTGATGGACACAGGGGCCTCTCCATCCACTCGGAATCTTACACCTAAAGGTGCTAGGGAATATTTAAATTATTAAAGCACTAAGTGGGAAAGATGAGTGGGTGTGTTTCACTCAAACACTATTAGCTGATGTGGGGGATGGGTTTGAAATGCCGGAGCTTTTATTTGCTCACAATTGTGATTCTAATTTACTAGAAACGGATTTGATGGCTAAATTGGGAATGCAAATTAATGTTGCAAAAGGTGATACAGAGGCTGGTTCTGCTGTACCTCTGTGTCAAATGTCTGGCAGAGCCACGGCTGAAGTGAACCCACAAGTGTGGGCAGCCCCAGGGAAATTGGCAAAATTAGATATGGAGCCTCTCCAAATTTCCCTGAAGCAACCAGGACAAGAGGTGTGGAAAAGCAATCCCCTGTTCCAAGGGAGGGAAGGAAGGGATCACAGCCTGTCTGGGAGTCCTGCTCAAGGCACGGCTTGGGGAGCCAGGGATGGCTCCCTAGAATGCTCCTATCCTGCCAAACAAGAAATCCAAAGGAATCCACAGAATGCTGCAGGACCCAAGAAGAAGAAATGAGATGATGAAACTGAGGCACCCCACACTCTCAGATCCTTACACCAGCCTCAACCAGGTGCCCTCCTCACACTGCTGCCATTCACAACTTGATGCAAAAGATGCTTTCTGGGGATCTGCCCACTTCCAGAGGATGCAAACACAATCCTGCCTTGGGCTGGCAACAAGAGCTAGAAGGGAAAATGCTCAAGACATGGACGGTCCTTCTGCAGGGATGCACGGAAGCACCGGCCTGATTGGGGCAAGCCTTGCAGGAAATATCAAAGGAATTGACCTCACCCCCAGGGACTGGCTCAATGCAGGATGTGGATGACTTGATCCAGTCAGAAAAACAAGGAGAAGAGGTAGAGGAAGCCTCTGTGAAATGGCTTCATTTTCAGGCTAAAAAGCAGCTTTGAGTATCTGGAAAAAGAGAAAGAGCAAATGGTAGAGAAAATGTTTAAATATTTGAGACCTATTTTGACCGAAGCTTTGTCATGTATTGACCCTGAGAGGGTCCAGGGAATCTCAGAAATAATGTTTCCCCGGACTAAAAAGGAGCTGAAGCAATTCTTAGGATTAACAGAGAATTGCAGGAGCTGGATTGAGGATTCTCTTTCGCAGCCAACACATTGTGTGACTTCTTTAGCCCCAGATAGTCTAAATGCTATGGAGTGGACATAAGAAAGAGAACAAAACTTAACAAAATGAAAAAAATAAAATGATTGATGCCCCAGCCATGGCTCTTCCACACTCAGAAATCTGAATTGCAAGGGAATATTAAACAGGCCACTCCTGAGCCTGCACTGAAGGCAACGCAGCAGCAGCCAGGGCTCCCCAGCGGGGGAAGCCCCTGCGCCTGCCCACAGATCCTCTGCTCAAATCCTCGGCCTGGCCACCCTCCTTTGCCATCTCCAGCCACTGCGGGACAATCCTTGCTCTCACTCTTGCAGCTTCAGGCCTTTCTGTGCCTGCCCTCGCCACAGCTGCTGGGGAAGGCACCGGGACAATTCCACTCTGCCTCTCAATGACACTCACACTCTGCCCTGCCTGGGATTAGCTGCTGGCAAAATAGACCAACTTGAAAATGGCTTCAAATCTAATTTCTCTAAAGGGACTTGGTTTGCCTTTGCCTTGGGGAAAGGAATTTTAATGTTTCTTTTCCACCACTCAGCACAGATGAAATTAACATCTCAACAGATTGGGAATAGCCCAAAAGATTCCCCCCAAGACAACGACCATCAACAAAACATCAACAGCCAGCAGCAAACATCAACCAACATCTGACCCAGACACTGCCCCAGGCACAGCTGGAGACACCTGGTCTGGAAAAGGCTGAGCGGGAAATCCAGGAGTGCCCACCTAATTCACATCACAGGCACAGAAATCCGGCTGCAACAGGAAACCAAATCCTAACAACTCCACACCTTCAAACCAATGAACATTAAACCAACGGATTTCTATGGGGTCAGACTGTATATAGCTTAGGAAACATCTATTAAATTTACATGTCTTGGAATGACTTTCTCTGCACACCCAGCCAAAGTGAGGAATTAATGATTTCTGTTGCACATTCTGGCCAGACTCAAGTCATGCCTTGATTTTATATTGTTGGAGAGTTTTTATTCATCCCACAGTTTTGGTGACAAGACTACACCATTATTATGCTTTTCCTTAATAATCCTACTTCTATTTTGTTAGTTAGACTGGTAGTGCTGGGCCAGGCTTGCGAGAATCAGTTTTTAGACTTAGGGCAAGAAGTAGAAAAAAACTTTATTGCTTTGGATTCTTTTGGGAATGTGTGTGCGTGGCTGTTATGATGGCAAAAGTTTGGTGTGCGTTTTTGAATGTTCACCCTTATGCCTCCGTTTTAAAAACTAAGAGGTTTAAAGGTGACCCCCATAAGTTGTAAAGAGATAGTATAGTATTTTTTTCTTCAAAAATGTCACTTTTGGAGTGGCCATATGTGAGTCATCCCATGGCCACCTGGGAAGAGAAGTTTCATTCCAGGCAGCCAGGAGAGGAGCTTTAGAAATGCAAATTAACACTGATGACCCAAAGCCTGCACAATGGCCCAGGGGCTTCCTGCCTGCAGGAGGAATTGGACTGATTCCCTTTGCCCCTCAGCCCAAGCTCTGCCTGCTTGCACAGATGGAATTTGCACAGCTAAAGGCAGAGCCCATTGTGAGGATATCTGACTCTGCAGCAGAAATTGGTTCAGCTGCAAAGGAAAACAGAAAATGGAGAATGTTGTGAAAACTTCACTAAAACAAGTGGGGGGGAATCATCCCTGTCCCCACTCCAACATGTGCTGTCTCTGTCTATGTTATATAGGGTGTATCAGACCACTGGGGTTTATTTGCTACCAAAAGTTCAGGGAAATCAGTTGGGAATCCAAGTATGTGATGATTTAATGAGAGAAAAGCTGACAATTGATGCAGCCCTGGCTAAAGGGGGCGCCCAGAAATGGGGAAAAGATGAACGGCCGCCAGAAGAAATCCTGCAACACCACGGAGCAGACCCTGGGACCCCTGATGAATTCATAGCAGGTACCAGAGAAACCATTTGTCATTTCAATGGGATAATTAGATTACAGGATGTCATTAAAATAATACCCAACCAGACAGCTCCAGCTCCTGACCTTCCCCCAAACCAATCCACTCATATGAGGAACACAACATTTCACCATGGGATGGATCAGATTATCTTTTAGCAGAAAATCGAGGCAGAGTTTGTGGAAAAGTTAAGTAACTCAAACTACTCTTGGCAAATAGATAGCACTGGAAAAATAGTAAAACACATAACAAAGGAAATAGCAAAGCAGCTCATGTACTTGTTCAAACGTGGAAAGGATGGGAATGGGACAGAGTTTTGTGCTTCCCTCACAGACCACGGGTTAAACAAATGCTGTTTCTCCTCTCATGCGCTACAGCAACTCTCATCTTTTTACCATGCACCACACCTTGCTGAGTGCAGCTCATTCAGCAGCTGAGCAAGGGGATGCAGGTGGCAGCCAGGCCTCCTGAGCCACAAACGGCTACAAAAGGACAGAGAATGAGGGCACTGAGAGCAACCCCAAAAACAAAGAACACCCAGGAAGAAAAAACAGAGACAGTGAGTGAATCTGCTTGGAGATGGGGCCAGGGACTTGTACATAAGGAAGCAATGGGAGAAATCACCAGTTTCAGAAAATGTTACTAATTGACAAGGACTGCTGCTCAGACCAAGTCCCACTACATTCCTGAACTTCCAGAAGAACAAACACTTCACAGAGCCATGAATTCTCCGGAAGCCCATCCAGCTGCGACCATCTGCGCCGCTCACAACGTCCCTCTGAGAGAGGTGAGGTGCTTTTCGGTCTGCTCTGGTGCCTGCCGATAAGACGCAGCTAAAGCTTCGCACGGTTGGGCTGGAGGAATTCCTGGTATTGCCCAGGCGCCGTCTGTCAGACAAGTGCGAAAGCGCTGCAGGTTGGGCAGCAGTGGTGTGTGGTGTATTGTAACTGTAACATGGAGAAGCTTAAAGGGATTTGAGGTGGCAATGCCCCTGTACCACCTACTTCTCCTTTGGGGTGCTTATTAGCACGTTGCAAACAGGGAAACTTTGGGCAAGATTTACGTAAAGTTGATTGATTATTGTAATACATGGTGGCCAGGATATGACCTGGACAGTGGGGAAATGTGGCTGAGAAATGGATCTTTGCAGTAGAACACCATTTTACAGTTGATGTTGTTCTGTAAGCCAGAGGCAAGGTGGGATGAAGTTCCGTACGTTGATTTGTTTTTCTATTTGTGAGACAAGCCAGAATGGCAGGCTGAGTGTGCATTGATGGCAGTTAAGGCACGAGTGAGTGATAAATGTGAGCTTTGTGTAAAAGGAAAAAGTTGTTTAGAGCACCTGGCATTAAAAGAAAGTTTGTGTCGGGGGAAAGAGATGGATGTTGATTTACAAGTGGTTTCAGCAGAACCAGAAGAACACAATTTTGTTTTGTCTGCCCCCACTTCACCCAATCCTATTTCACCTAACCCTATCTCGCCTAATCCCACTTCACCTTTCCCTCTTTATCCTCCTCTACTGCCTTCACCTGATCCTGCTTCTCCAGGAGATGATCCAAATCTAACCGTGATACAAGGAAATGTGAAAAATGCTGGGGAGGAAGATAGCGGTAGCGGGGGTGATGATAATAAATCAGCGACACCGGTATCCCATCAGACTCGGTCACAGCTTGCTCCGGTTCTGGGTAGAACGGGAAAAGATTTGGGCAGACAAAGGTGGACTGTGATTGCCCCCTTGAGACAAGGAGTACGAGTAGAAGGGCCGGTGTTTGTAGAAGTTCCTTTTTCACCCACAGACCTGATAATCTGGAAACAATCAGTTGGAACTTAGAGAGAAAATCCTGATAAAGTAGCAGGAGTGGTAAAAATGATTATGAAAACTCAGAATCCAGATTGGGATGATATACAAGTAATAGTGGAGAATTTAATGGACTCTACTGAGAAAGAGATGGTGCTTAGAGCAGCCAAGGAGAAGGTGAGAGAAGAACTCAGAACTGGGGTGGTGACGGCGACTTTAGATGAGAACTTTCCAACCGAGGATCCAGGGTGGGATCCCAATGCCTCTGGGGACATGCGGAGCCTGAAGAGATATCAAGAGTGGCTCCAGACAGGGGTTGGGAATGCTGTAACTACGGCTATGAATTGGTCTAAATTGTATGAGATAAGACAGGAAAAGAAAGAATCCCCTGCTGCATTTTTGGAAAGGCTTAAGGAGGCAGCAAGAAAGTATACAGATCTTCAACTAGAAACAGAACAAGTGAATGTTCAGCTGGCATTCATTTTTCTTGGGCAGTCGCAGGATGATATTAGGAGAAAATTGCAGAAGTTAGAAGGAGAAGATTCAAGGAATTTGAATCAATTACTTGAAATGGCTTGGAAAATATACAATAACAGGGAAAAGGAAGCTAGTAAAAAGCAGCAGCAAAATCTTTTGGCAGTGATCCAAGGAAGAGAGAATCCAGGTTTCAGAGGACGCGGCAGAGGTGGTCGTGGACTGGGGAGGGGCGGACTTGGCAGAGGACGAGGGGGATGGGTTTTGCCAAGATTGGGGTTAAATCAATGTGCTTCTTGTAGACAAGAGGGCACTGGAAAAATGAATGTCCAAATCGGTTTAACCAGGGCAAGCAGTTCAATCAGAATCAAGATGCTTCCAAATTAATGGTGCTGGGCGAGTACAGCAGCTGACTAGAATCGGAACAAAAACCAACACAAGAACCTTTAGTAACTATACAATTGGGAGATAAAGAAGTAAAATTTCTGGTGGATACAGGGGCTACATAGTCTGTGCTAAATGATCTAAAAGGGCAAACTGGAGACAAAACAGCAACAATAGTTGGAGCCACAGGGAAGGAGGAGAATCGACCATTCCTGCAACCCCTGGATTTGTGTTTTGGAAACAAAGTGTTAACACATGAATTTTTATTTATGCCTGAGTGTCCAATTCCACTTTGAGGATGAGATTTATTAGCAAAACTTGATGCAGTGATAACTTTTGAAAACAGGGAGCTTTTAATGAAAATACCTGAATCAAAGACAGGACAGATCTTAATGATAAAAGAAAAACTAGTCCCTACTATCCCTCAGGAAGTAGAGGATGCAGTAATTCCCTCTCTATGGGAAACAGACATACCAGGAAAATCTAAGTTGGCACAACCAGGACATGTAGAATGAAAAGAAGGAGCAAAAGCTGTCCAGGTTAAACAGTATCCCATAAAGCCAGAAGCACGGCAAGGAATAGTAAAGATTACTGGAAAATTTTTGAAGTACCAAATTTTAGAAGAATGTGAATCAGAATTGAATACACCAATACTTCCAGTGAAGAAACCAAATGGTGAGTACAGACTAGTAAGGGATTTAAGAGCAATAAATGGAATAACTAAAGATATTTACCCAGTGGTAGCTAATCCCTACACATTGTTGACATCTGTGAAAGAGAAATAGAAATGGTTTACTGTAATTGATTTAAAAGATGCCTTTTTCTGCATACCCCTTGACAAAGAAAGTAGGAAACTGTTTACCTTTGAATGGGAAAATCCAGACAATGGAAGGAAAACCCAGCTCACCTGGACATGACTCCCACAAGGATACAAGAACAGTCCAACCCTATTTGGAAGCCAGCTGGTGAAGGAGCTGGAGATTTGGACATGTTCTGAGGAAGAACATGGAGAATGGCATGTTCTGAGGGAGCAATACCTGCTGTTATAGTATGTCGATGATACACTGATAGCTACAGAAAACAACCTGCATAAAGGTAACAATTGAGATTTTAAATCAACTAGGAATGGGAGGATATAAAGTGTCTTAAGAAAAGGCACAAATTGCCCAACAGACTGTGATTTACCTGGGATGTGAAATCTCACAAGGGCAATGTAAGCTGGGTACTAACCTTATTCAAGCTATTTGTACTATTCCAGAACCCCAGAACCTACATGAGCTACGAGTTTTCCTCAGGATGACTGTGTTGCCTGTGGATCATGGACTATGGACTAATTGCAAAACCCCTGTATGAAGCCCAGAAGACACAACCACTTACCTGGGGCAAACCACAGAAGGAGGCCTTCCTCAAACTGAAGGAGGCATTGACAACGGCTCCGGCGTTAGGATTGCCTGATCTATCCAAAGATTTTCAGCTGTTTGTGCATGAAAGATCACACCCAGCACTGGCAGTGCTGACCCAATGTTTGGGAAGCTGGAAAAGGCCGGTAGGCTGCTTTTCCAAACAACTTGACAACGTGAGTGCCGGATGGCCTTCATGCCTGCGGGCAGCTGCAGTCACTGTGATGCTGATCCAAGAAGCCAGGAAACTCACGATGGGCAGACACATAGATGTCTATGTGCCACACACGGTGACCACTGTTTTAGAACAAAAGGGGGGCCAATGGCTATCTCCAAGCAGGATGATGAAATTCCAGGCAATCCTAACCGAGCACGATGGTGTCACATTAAAGACAGCTAAACCTTCTGAATCCAGCTTTGCTCCTTACCAGCAAACACATCTGCCCAACGAACAGAACTGGTTGCTTTAACCAGGGCATTAGAGATGAGTGAAGGGAGCAAAGTAAATATCTGGAATGATTCAAAACATGCTTTTGGAGTGGTGCATGTACACGGGGCACTGGGGAAAGAAAGAGAACCATTGTCTTCTCAAGGCACACACATTAAACATCAAGATGCAGTCCTGCAATTAACAAAAGCATTACAAAAGCCTGACCAAGTAGCAATCATGCACTGCAAAGCTCACCAATCAGGAAGCTCCAAAATTCATGAGGGAAATCGGAAATCAGACTGGACAGCCTGACAAGCTGATCGAGAAGTGCAAACTGCAATGGCATTTATACCTTTAAAAACTAATGTATCTCAATTCAATTTACCCCCAGAACCAAGATATTCAATAGAGGATGAGAAATTGGGACGCTCACTGAATGCACAGAAGAATTCAGAAGGGTGGTATGTGACTACACAGGGACAAGTAGTGGTACCCCCCTTGATAATGAGAGAACTTCTACAAATTAAACATAACAAATGCCATTGGAGTGCAGAGGCAGTGGTGAAATTGTTAAAACAAAATTTAATTTCAGGATGGATGTTAACAACGGCAAAATCAGTAATGTCAAAATGTGAAATTTGCTTAAAGAACAATCCAGTGGCTAGATGACAGGCACAATTAGGGAAAATTTGGGTAGGAGCAGAACCAGGAGATTATTGGCAAGTAGATTTTGTAGAATTACCAAGAACTCGAGGATACAAATATCTATTGGTAGGGCTTGACACATTTTCAGGATGGCCAGAAGCTCTTCCCTGTCACACAAATCAAGCAAAGGAGACAGTCAAGTGGTTCCTGCAAGAAATCATTCCAAGATTTGGGGTGCCTCTAGGAATATCATCAGATAGGGGCCCACATTTCACAGCCACAGTAGTGAGGGAGGTGAGTAGGTTACTGGGAATAGCTTGGCATCTCCATACACCATGGAGACCCCAATCCAGTGGACAGGTAGAGAGGATGAATCAGACATTGAAGAGGCAAATCAGCAAAAGATGCCAAGAGGCTAAATTGCAGCAGCCACAAGCTTTACCAATAGCACTGCTGAGGATTTGGATAAAGCCTAGAAGCGGGATGTCAGTCAGTCCTTATGAGATATTGGATGGGAAACCATATGAATGCCCTGAACCTAATCCAAATGTACATGTTACAGGGAAGCAAGAGGTGTAGAATTATGTTCTGTCTCTTGGGAAAGCTCGAGCTCGGCTTCGGAGCACCCTTGTGTGGAACAGGCCGCTGACTCTTGAGAATCCAGTTCATGACATCCCCCCGGGAGATGAAGTGTACGGTAAAAGCTGGAACGAAGAACCATTAAAAGAAAGGTGGAATGGACCCTATCAGGTACTGTTAACTACCTTGACAGCAGTCAAAGGAGCTGGACTGGATCCCTGCATACATTACACCAGGGTGAAGAAGGTTTCCCCTGCACTGTGGACTGCACAAACTGTAGGGCCAACAAAGCTGCAGATAAAGCGGGTTTGATTGTTTCAAATGTCTAGGTTGCTAGTGACTGTAATGGTGATTATTTCATGGCCTTTAGGGCCATCAGCAGGAATCAATGTTACCTTGGGATGTGAAATGCAAAAGGATCAGCTGACAACCCTTCATTTTAGAATGAAGAGGGATGTGGGGGTGCAGCCAGAACCACAAGTGATAAAAGTCTCTAATACTATTCAGGCAGAAAATGGGATGATTGGATTAATTAAAGATTTGGCCAACATGCAAAACATCAGCAAAATAACTGCCTGTCTGCCAATACCAAAGGCAGCAGGAGACCAAATAAATTGGAGAATTATAACATCAAAATTACCTGAAATACAAAAGAATAAAAATGAAAATGTGAGCTGTGTACTGCAAATAGATTACGAGTACCCAAATAAGACAGTGTTTGAAAATGCTGTGAAGCCAAAGTATTCATCTATATGGGATTTCCATGAAAATGGAGGAAAGTATGAACCAAAACTAGGCTGGTATGGGGGATTAGGGAATTATGGATGGTGTTATGAAAAGACAGCAAAGGTCATTAAAGAAAAGATTCCATTATCAAAGTGGAAGTGTGAAGGACAGGAAGGAAAAGATTGGGCTGAAGCTTGGGACAGTGCATGGTCAATGAGTGGGCTTCAGAAATTCCAATCTATGGCAGATAGCTCTTGGTGCATTAAGTGGGAAGGCTCTGAAAATGAAACAGATCCAGGGGTATGGAACACTGCAACCAGTAGTAGAATGGAGGCAGACAAAGTGAATTGGTGGGTATGGAACAAAACTTAGGACTGTACTTCTGATGATGAAGAAATAAAACAAATGCCACTACTAGTGGTAGCCCTGCAAATTGGATGTGCCTGCAGAGGAATCAAACATAAACAAGGTGAAATAAATGACAAGATAGGACAAGTGATCCAAAAGGTAATATGTAGCACAAGTACAGTTCAGAGTCCAGGCCAATTTGGATGGGCAGCAAGCGATGGCACCTGGACAACACATTTGCCTGTAGGTGAAAAAGTAAAAGAGATTACTTTAGGCCTCCCCACCTTATGCCAAATTTGGAAAAGGTCCCCATTCAAGGGAGAACATGAACTTCTGCAAATAAGGACTAGACAAGAAGTTCAGGAAAACAAATCTGAAGATGAAGAAAGATGGCAGGAACCCCAGGCAGTAGTATAAAATTTGAGTGGGTTCTGGAATCCTTGATTGGTCCAATAGCAAATTATAACAAATAGAAAGATGTTGTACAAACTTACAGGCCAGGTAGAAAGATTGGCAAGAGTTACCAAAGAGGGATTTAGAGAGCTAAATGTACAATTACAAGCAACAACTAAAATGACCCTGCAAAACAGATTGCCTTTAGATCTGTTATTGTTGAAAGAACACGGAATGTGCGGGTACCTAAAAGGACAAATTGATCACTGCTGCATCCACAGCCCAAATGGAACTGCAGATGTAGAACACAACATTAATCCACTAAAACAAATAGAACAGGAAGCACAGAAAGAGAGGGAAGATCTGACCACAAGTTGGGTAGATAAAATTTTTGAAGGGTTAGGTTGGAATGTGAGCTCATGGATCAAACCTATTCTTGAGAGTCTGATAATACTACTGATTGTGTTCTTTGTAATCTAGTTAATCTGTGCAGTTCTGAAAGGAGAGATAAAGAAAAGAGTATCCTGGAACCAGAAGATAATAAAGGCGCTGACATGGGACAGAGATCCACATCCACATTTGTCATCTCCAAGTCCTCCAGAGTGTAACAACGCTTACGACAACTGTGGATTCAAAGATGAACATCAAGTATAAACACAGAAAAAGGACTGTATAGAGTGAAAGCATTACACTTATTACAGTAAAGTAAAATATTTTTAAAGGGGGGAAATGTGTTACTATGGGGTTAAATGTTTCTGAAGATGTTTCTTAAAATCATTTAGAGGTAGGCCATAACAATGCTCGGTATTAGGAATGGTCTAGCAAGCTGAAATGTTTATGGTAACGGGAACTGGTACTTGGGGTCTCCAAGATACCCACCCAGAGATAAGATTCCGACATGTTCATGCAAGGATGAGCTAACTCTCATGACGCAATATAGATAAAGTTAATGAAGCAATATTAATGAAGCAATATTGATAAGGTTGTTATAGTGATTACTGCTACAGCTGAAATTGTAGAAACATCTGCACTTTGGACAAAGACGATGGAGGTAGATTTGGGTTGCTGATACCCCCAGTTCCTGCACGCTACAATAAAGCACCTGCATACAATCAATCTACAATTATGTATGTTCCTGAATGCTAACAAAGACAGATCAAAAACTTCCAAAACACCAAAAATCTGATATCCCCCCAAAATACAAAGATTCTGCCCCCACAAAAAAAAAAAAACCACCAACATTCAGCCCAATAAAGCTCAGAAACACCGAGATTCAGCCCCGTGAAAATCGTGCATCTCCCTGCCCGGGCACTCGCTGCATGGGGGGTGAGGGGGGCAGTGAGGCCGGGCCGGAGCAGGGGGTGCCCGAGAGAGGCCCCGAGCCCGGCAGAAGCCCCTGCACAGCCATGCAAGTGGCTCCTGGCCGGACTCGGGGATCCCCCTGGCCATCCCCGCTGGAGCAGCCTGGTCCTGAGGGACTCTGGCCCCTGCGAGGGACCCCAGGCTGCAGCAGGACAAGGATTCCTGGCCCTCAGGGGGAGGCAGTGACATGACCTGACTGTGACCCCCATCCCTGTGCCTCTGGGCGGGGAGGGGGACGGAGGGGGGCACAAAGTCAAGCCCGGGAAGGAGGGACAGCTGGGGGGAAGATGGATTTCCGTAGGAATTACTTTACTTCTCGTTTTCTTGTTCTGACACGTTTGAGAATAAACTCAATTAATTTTCCCAAGTCAGGTGTGCTGTGCCCGTGACCAAGGATTGAACTGTCCCCAACCTCATCCCGACCCCCGAGCCTTTCCTTGAGTGTTCTGCTCCCCGCCCGGGACAGGAAGGAGAGTCACAGAGTTTTGGCCTCGCTCCGGTATGCCCTGCTCCATCCCGGACTCACCCCCAGCTCCCAGCGCCCTCAGCTCGCAGCGCCCTCAGCTCCCGGGCACCCCGAGCTCCCGGCGCTTCAGCGCAGCGGCGCTTCCTTGGCCTCCTGCCCGGGCCGGGCCCAGCGCCGGGGCCGCTCCTCAGCCCAGGGGGCCGAGAAATGGCGGAGCGCAGCCTAAGGCACGCGAGGCCGTGCCGTGTGCAGAGCCCGCCGCTGGCTGCGATTGGCTGCTTCTGCCGTCACTCGTGGCTCTGGCGAGCGCTGATTGGGCAGAGCGGGGACAAGCCCGGCCCCGCTGGCGCCCTCAGGGCGGCCGTGGGGCAGGAGCGCCGCCATTGACCGGAGCGTCTGTGCGGGCCCGGCAGCGGCGGCAGCAGCGGCCGGAGCCCGGTGAGGCGGCGGCGGAGCTCGGAGGCGGCCCCGGCCATCGCAGGTGGGAGCCGCGCTCGGTTCTGCGGGGGCTCGGGGCTCGCTGCGGGCCCGGGAGGGGGCGGCAGGGGGCTGTGGCGGGTGGCTTGTGCCGTGGCCGGCCCGTGTTGGCCCTGGGCTGAGGGCGCTGCGGGAGCGGCTGCCCGCGGTCTCCTTGCCGCTGGGGCCTCGGCAGGAGGCGGTGGCGGAGCAGCGCTGGCTCGTCCCGCTTCGTGTCGGGAGGCCGGAGGTGGCTGCGCTGGGCCCGGGGCCGGGCGGGAAAATTCCCGGCGCCAGAGGTTTGTGTGGCCCAAGGAGCCAGAGGAGTGGTGTGCAAGTGACTTTATTGCTGCCCAAAGGGAGAGGCCATGGGGCATTTGCCGTGCGCTCTCTCCAGTTGTTGGAGGACGCGGCCTCGTTTTTGTCCTGATTTTCCCGGCCGCATGTCCATGTCCCTTTGCCCAACACTGGCCGAGGTGCTTGGAAGGTTCAGCCTTCCCGATCCGCCTGCTGCATGTCCTTTTTGGATAACATCCTGTGAAAAACAAAGTTCACATAATTTTTATAAAATTAAAAGTTTAATAAAAAAACAATTAGGAGAAAAAAATAATGTGTACAGATCCGGCCGGGTGTCTCTGCATTCAGGCAAGAGAGCAGACCTTACTAACAAAGGATTGTCTCTTAAAAACAGAATCCTACTACATGTCCTTACATTCTTATACATATTCATACATTCTTCTTAGGATCTTTGGTGTTCTTCTGTTTAGTTTTCTCTTGCCCCCTTCTCAATGGATCAATCCTCTTGGCGCCATCGAGATTTACATTCCCTGATACCAGAAATGCAATAAATTCCTCTCCCCCACCCCGAGTTCTGGTCACTGCTGTCTTCATCTGGATAAGATAGTTTATAAAAGAAAAGAAGATCTCCAGCTATCTTTTTCAGTCTTTGGGTTACACAAACAAAAGTAGTTTTTGTTTTAATGCTATGTCCTAGCTTAACATACATGTATTATACCACTATTTCTAAGTTTCATTAATAACAGAAATAAAGAAGACTATATTATTACAGCTAAATTTTCTAATCTTATACATATAATATTCATTATAGTACTTGCGAAAAGCCAATAATATGATATGCGTTTATAACAACCCGATATTCCTGGCTCTGTGAAGTGTTTGTTCTTCTGGAAGTTCAGGAATGTATTGGGACTTGGTCTGAGCAGCAGTCCTTGTCAATTAGTAACATTTTCTGAAACTGGTGATTTCTCCCATTCCTTCCTTATGTGCAAGTCCCTGGCCCTATCTCCAAGCAGATTCACTCATTGCCTCTGTTTTTCCTTCCTGGTTCTTCTTTGTTTTTGGGATTGCTCTCAGTGCCCTCATTCTCTGTCCTTTTGTAGCCGTTTGTGGCTCAGGAGGCCTGGCTGCCACCTGCATCCCCTTGCTCAGCTGCTGAATGAGCTGCACTCAGCAAGGTGTGGTGCATGGTAAAAAGATGAGAGTTGCTGTAGCACATGAGAGGAGAAACAGCATTTGTTTAACCCGTGGTCTGTGAGGGAAGCACAAAACTCTGTCCCATTCCTATCCTTTCCACATTTGAACAAGTACATGAGCTGCTTTGCTATTTCCTTTGTTATCTGTTTCTGCACCTTTTCCTTGCTGATCTGTTTGCCATCAGCAGTTTGAATCATTTAACTTTTCCCAAACCTCTCCTTTTTCTGCTAAAAGGTAATCTGATCCCATCCCATGGTGAAATGTTGTGTTCCTCATCTGAGTGGATTGGTTGGGGGGAAGGTCAGGAGCTGGAGCTGTCTGGTTGGTTATTATTTCAATGACATCCTGTAATCTAATTATGCCATTGAAATGAGAAATGGTTTCTCTGGTACCTGCTATGAATTCATCAGGGTTCCCAGGGTCTGGTCCATGGTGTTGCAGGATTTGTTCTGGTGGTCGTTCGTCTTTTCCCCATTTCTGGGTGCTCCCTCCAGCCAGGGCAGCATCAATTGTCAGCTTTTCTCTCATTAAATCATCACGTACTTGGATTCCAAACTGATTTCCCTGAACTTTTGGTAGCAAATAAACCCGAGTGGTCTGATACACCCTATATAACATAGACAGAGACAGCACATGTTGGAGTGGGGACAGGGATGATTCTCCCCCACTTGTTTTAGTGAAGTTTTCACAACATTCTCCATTTTCCTTTGCAGCTGAACCAATTTCTGCTGCAGAGTCAGATATCCTCACAATGGGCTGTGCCTTTATCTGTGCAAATTCCATCTGTGCAAGCAGGCAGAGCTTGGGCTGAGGGGCAAAGGGAATCAGCCCAATTCCTCCTGCAGGCAGGAAAGCCCTGGGCCATTGTGCAGGCTTTGGGCCATCAGTGTTAATTTGCATTTCTAAAGCTCCTCTCCTGGCTGCCTGGAACAAAGCTCTTCCAGGGCAGACATCCCCTGACTCACATGTGGCCCCACACAGAATCTGCTATTTATTTTTTTAAACAATATTTTATTAACTCTTTATCTGTTAAAGCGCCAACTTTAAAGCTCTTCTAGTTTTCAAAGTGCAGCTTAAGGGTGAACATCGAAAAACTCATACCATCATTTTGTTATCACTAAGAGTCAAGTACAAATATAAAACAAAAATGAGAAAGCAATCAAGTGTTTTCTTTTTATTCTCCTAGGACTAAAAACTGATTCTCACAACATTGTCCCAAACAGAACCAACAATATAGAAGTAAAATAATTACAAAAAATTATTCTAACGGTGTAATCTTTTTTCTGAAACTGTAAAAGCAAAAACTCTTCAACAGTGTCTTTAGAGAAATAAGGTGTTACTTGATTCTGGCCAGAATGTGCAACAGGAATAATTTCATGCACACTTAGGCTGGGTGTGCAGAGAAAATCTTTCCATGACACATGAGTTTGACTAGATTTTCCTAAATTTATACATTCTGACCCCATAGAAATCCATTGGTTTAATGTTCATTGCTTTGAAGGTGTGGAGTTGTTAGGATTTGGTTTCCTGTTGCACCTGGATTTCTGTGCCTGTGATGTGAATTAGGTGGGCACTCCTGGATTTCCTGCTCAGCCTTTTCCAGACCAGGTGTCTCCAGCTGTGCCTTGGGCAGTGTCTGGGGTAGGTGTTGGTTGATGTTAGCTGATGGAATCTTTTGGGCTATTCCCAGTCTGTTGAGATGTAAATTTCATCTCTGCTGAGTGGTGGAAAAGAAATATTAAAATTCCTTTAAAAGAAAGATTAAAATTCCTTTCCCCAAGGCAAAGGCAAACCAAGTCCCTTTAGAGAAATAAGATTTGAAGCCATTTTCAAGTTGGTCTATTTTCCCATATTCTAATCCCAGGCAGGGCAGAGTGTGAGTGGAATTGAGAGGCAGAGTGGAATTGTCCCGGTGCCTTCCCCAGCAGCTGTGGCGAGGGCAGGCACAGAAAGGCCTGAAGCTGCAAGAGTGAGAGCAAGGATTGTCCCGCAGTGGCTGGAGATGGCAAAGGAGGGTGGCCAGGCCGAGGATTTGAGCAGAGGATCTGTGGGCAGGCGCAGGGGCTTCCCCCGCTGGGGAGCCCTGGCTACTGCTGCGTTGCCTTCAGTGCAGGCTCAGGGGTGGCCTGTTTAATATTCCCTTGCAATTCAGATTTCTGAGTCTGGAAGAGCCATGGCTGGGGCATCAATCATTTTATTTTTTTCATTTTGTTAAATTTTGTTCTCTTTCTTATGTCTATAAAATTGAGACTATCTGGGGCTAAAGAAGTAATAGAATGCTCAGGCCAGAATAAAGAATCCTCAGTCCAGTTCCTGCAGTTCCCTAATTATCCTAAGAATTGTTCCAGCTCCATTTTTGTCCTGGGAAACATTATTTCTGAGATTCCCTGAACTCTCTCTGAATCAATACACCACAAACCCTGAGTCAAAAATTGTTTTAAATATTTAACCATTTTCTCTACCATTTGCCCTTTCTTTTTTTTCAGATACTCAAAGCTGCTTTTAGCCTGAAAATGAAGCCATTTCACAGAGGCTTCCTCTACCTCTTCTCCTTGTTTTTCTGACTGGATCAAGTCATCCACATCCTGCATTAAGCCAGTCCCTGGGGGTGAGGTCAATTCCTTTGATATTTCCTGCAAGGCTTGCCCCAATCAGGCCGGTGCTTCCGTGCATCCCTGCAGAAGGACCGTCCATGTCTTGAGCATTTTCCCTTCTAGCTCTTGTTGCCAGCCCAAGGCAGAATTGTGTTTGCATCCTCTGGAAGTGGGCAGATCCCCAGAAAGCATCTTTTGCATCAAGTTGTGAATGGCAGCAGTGTGAGGAGGGCACCTGGTTGAGGCTGGTGTAAGGATCTGAGAGTATGGGGTGCCTCGGTTTCATCATCTCATTTCTTGGGTCCTGCAGCATTCTGTGGATTCCATTGGATTTCTTGTTTGGCAGGATAGGAGCATTCTAGGGAGCCATCCCTGGCTCCCCAAGCCGTGCCTTGAGCAGGACTCGCAGACAGGCTGTGAGCCCTTCCTTCCCTCCCTTGGAACAGGGGATTGCTTTTGGACACCTCTTGTCCTGGTTGCTTCAGGGAAATTTGGAGAGGCTCCATATCTAATTTTGCCAATTTCCCTGGGGCTGCCCACACTTGTGGGTTCACTTCAGTCGTGGCTCTGCCAGACATTTGACACAGGTACAACAGAACCAGCCTCTGTATCACCTTTTGCAACATTAATTTGCATTCCCAATTTAGCCATCAAGTCCCTTCCCAGTAAATTACAATCACAATTGTGAGCAAATAAAAATCCCTGCATTTTAAACCCATCCTCCACATTTGCTAATAGTGTCTCAATAAAACACACCCACTTATCTTTCCCACTTAGTGTCTTAATAATTTATATATTCCTTAGCACCTTTAGGTGTAAGATTCCAAGTGGATGGAGAGGCCCCTGTGTCCATCAGGAAAGGTCTCCTCTGGATCCAGCCCCACCCTGGATGTTCCCAAGGTCTGCAGTGTGGTGGGTCCCTGGTGGAATGGGAGCTGTGCCACCGCTAAGAATGCGTGTCCATCAAGGGCTGGACTTGCTGGTGCTGAGGGTGCTGCTGTCTGTGCTTGCAGTGTCCTTGTGCCCTGCAGCTGGAAGGCTGATTCCTTGCCAGGGGCTGTTTGGGTGGGCTGTGCCCTGGCCAGGAGGGCAATGCCTGTGCCAGGTGCTTGTGGCCGAGGGTGTCCCCTGGGTGCTGGGGCCCCCTTGGGCTCTGGGCTTGATCTCTCAGGGGCTGTAGGAACTGCGCCATGGCCTTTGCCTTCAGCTTGGCCTTTTGCTCATCCCTTGCTGCATTCAGCTGCTGAGCCTTTGTGAGCAAGTGCTGCAGGGGCTTCTTCTGTCGCTGCTGCAGCCCCCCCTCAGTGCCTGTGGGTGCTCATCGTGTGGCAGCTGCTGAGCTTTCTGCAAAATCCTTCCTTTCTCCAGGGACCCAGCAGGAAATGCTTAAAAGATCATGTGGATCCTTGCAGGTCTAATCGCCATTTGTGAGCTGTTCCTTCCTCGTGCTGGCTGTGCTGAGGCTCCCCTCCCCAGCCCGTATCCCAGAGCCGGTCCCTGTCCTGCCGCAGTGTCCAAAGGCGGCCCCCCCGGCGGGCAGGGCCGGCAGCTCCACGGGGCCGGGCAGCGGCCGGGGCGTCCCGCAGCCTCCTGGGGGCCGGGGGCCACTGCCGGCCCTGCCCGGGGGGTGCTGGGCTCAGGCAGCGCCCGGCGCTGAGCCCCGGCTGCCCCACAGCCCCGGCCCGGCCCCACAGCTCCCCACAGGCCCCCAGCCCGTGCTCCCGGTGCCGCAGCTCTGCGCCCGCTCCTGCCGCTCCCAGCTCAGAGAAACCCCCTGAAATCCTCACCTCCTTGTTTTCCTGTCCTCCAAAACTGGGATACAAAGGATCTGAGTCAGCTGGCAATTTCTGCGGATAAGACCCTTCTGGAACACATCCCAGTCCTCAGTATTTTTCTCTTCCTCTTCTTTTCCATCATCATTTTTCTTACCCCATGGATTCCTCCTGCTGCTTTTTGTCTAAAAAAAAAAGTCCCTGTTGTCTAAATGCCTTCTGGACTTCCCTTCTTGCCCCCCTGGGTGTCCATGTCCTTAATTCCCTCTGGGAGAATGTGCAAACGACCTCCACGTGCTCCCAAGGGACCCTTGAGAGATATTTTGGGATCCTCATCCCTTTTGCTGGGACCCCATTGTGGCTTTCCCTTTTGTCCCCTCCCTGGGTGCCCTGGCATGTTCACTCCCCGAAGATGCCACTGTAGTCACTGCTGAGATTTTCAGTGCTCTCTCCCTGCCGACTCTTGAGAGCCGCCCTGATCCGTCCCTCGTCTGTCTCCTGCTCACTCTCGGGTACCCAATCAATGCCCGGTGCCGCCGCCAGCCGAGGGAGCCGATCCCCCAAACTGGGTGAGGCCCCTTCAGCTGCACTCACTGCCCGCCGGCCCGGACGGTGGAAGGAATTGCGGAGGAGCCCCAGGGTGTGTGGAAAAATTGACATCCCCACAGGTTTCTGTCCACAAGGAAGACAGAGGAGTCCTGTAAAAGTAATTTCATTCATAGAAATAGGGAGAGGCCATGGGACATTTCCCGTGGGGTCTCTCCAGTTGTTGGCAGACACAGCCTCCTTTTCATCCTAATTTTCTTGCCACATCTCCCTCTCCCTTTCCCCACTGGCTGAAGTCCTGGAGAGGTACAGACTTCCCAATGCACCCCACTTTTGTATAGCTAACGATATTGATGGCTGTGTTAAGTCTTTGTTGTTCTTCTGGAAGTTGATGAATTTAGCAGGACCTTGGCTGAGCAGCAGTCTGTGTCATCAATTAATAACATTTTGTGCAGCTGCTGGCTCCTCGTGTCACTTCCTTATGTCCACGTCCCTGGCCCTATGTACAATGAGGTTGAGAGGATCAGTTTGTAAAGAGGCTTTGTTGTTGTTCCTTTGCTGGGGTTCCCCCGTTTTGGGGCCATCCCCCCTGGAGCAGGGTGTCCCCACTTGGTGCAGGCGCAGGGCTCAGGCAGGGCTGAGCCAATCAGAGCGCGCGGCGCTGATGACTCATCAGTGTCCAGGCAGAGCCGCAGCTGCCAGCGTTCCCCAGCTGGAGCCCAGCTGCGCCCCTCCCCCCCGGGCCTTGGCGCCCCCCTGGAGGGGAATTTGGGGAGGTGGGAGGGGGGAGCGCCAAGGCCGGGCCCCCCCGCGCTGTGGTGGCGGGAGCGGCTGCAGTGGGGAGCGAGTGCGGGCGGAAGCGGCCGAGAGCCCAGCGCTGCCCCAGGCCGAGCTGGCCCAGCTGCATCCGTGCCCCTGCGGTGGGATGCTGTGGGACTGGGGGGGAAGAGGGAGGCGGCAGTGGGTGCTGGGCCTGGGGGCAGGAGGAGAAGGGAAGGAGAAGCAGGGTTGAGGAAAAAAACGGTCAAAATATATGTACCTGGGGTTGTGCAGAACGAGGAGGAGGAGTGTGAGGTCGAGTAGGGCCACAGGAGGAGGAGGAGGAGCAGGGAGAGGAAGCAGCACGAAGTTCATCCCTGTATCTGGAGCTCCCCCAGCCTCAGGTGCAGTGCCTCCCCACATGCAGCGGGTGACCACAGTGGGCAATCCACGATTTTTATGGGGCTGAATCTTGGTGTTTCTGAGCCTTACTGTGGTAAACGTTGGTGCTTTAGTTTCTTGCAGGGGCTGAACCTTTCTATTGTGCAGGGGGTTTTGGCTGAATCTTGTTGTTTGGTTTGTTTGTGATCTGTGTTTTGTTGTTTGGGCTGAATCTTGTTGTTTTTGAGGTTCTTACAGACGCAAGATGCCCAATGTCTTTCTGAGACGAACCTGGGCAAGGAGGCATGCAGGAGACACATCGGGGGTGGACGGTCTGAGACTCGGCAGAGACCTCTATAGTCGAGTTAGATGTTAGTTGTTTATTTCAGGGCGTGGGAGAGAGAGAGAGGGAGAGCCTGCCATGAGCCGACAGATAGAGCGCAAAGCAGGCTCAGAGAGAACAATACAAAAGGGGGTAAAATATGAATACATGAGTTCAAGATTTTAAGATTGCTAAGAAAGAGAATTACAGAACAGAAGTGAGAGAGCCAGGAAAAAGAGGATAAAGAAGAGCAGGAAAGAGCAGGAAAAAGAGAGCAGCAAGAGTGTAGAAAGTATGAGGCAAGAAGGCTAAGAGAAACAAGAGAGCTAAGAGAGAGCCAAGAGAGAGTAGCAAGAGAGCCAAGAGTTAAGAGAGACTAAGAGAACCAAGAGAACTCTCTTTTACAATTACATATTTACATTACAATTACATATATACATATATAACCTATACATTGAATATTCTATTCCTTTACTAACCAATCTTTCTAAGTATCCTAATACAGTAACATTTGTGTTCGACCTATAGAAATCGCTGGTTTTGCATATTTTTAGTTATCTCGGGGTTCTTCAGACCTTTCCTTATAAGGCTGGGAAGAGGGGTCTCAGCTTAGTTTTCCTGGGGGAAAGAACGTGCTCTGGCATGTCAGCTTGGTTTCATTGAATTATTCAAACTGTGCTTTCATTTGTATTTCTTCCTTAGCCTTTCTGGCTAAAGAGACATATTTATAATTTCTTTCTAATTCTGCCTTCCCAACAGAGGCACCCCCAGCCCAAGGCACTCTCCTCTCTTTTTTTCCTCCTAACCAGGAATTTTCATTCCCAAATTTTTTCCAGATGGAAGAGGAGGAGGAAAAGCCCTGGAGATGCCGCACAAGGAGGGGCTGCAAACGCAGTCCAGGGAGCTGCGAGGAGGAAAGATCCCCCCAGTGCCAGGAACACGGCCAGAGATCCAGCCGGAGCTCAGAGCTGGGGGAGAAGCCCCACAAGTGCTTGGAATGTGGGAAGGGCTTCAGGTACAGCTCCCACCTCATCCAGCACCAGGTGATCCACACTGGGGAAAAGCCCTATGGGTGTGGGGAATGTGGGAAGAGCTTCAACCACGGCTCCAACCTGAGGAAACACCAGAGGATCCACTCTGGGGAAAAGCCCTACGAGTGTGGGAAATGTGGGAAGAGCTTCAGAGATATCTCTAATTTGATGACACACCAGGTGATCCACACGGGGGAACGGCCCTACACCTGCTTGGAATGTGGGAAGAGCTTTGGGTGGAGCTCCACTCTGAGGGAACACCAGCTCATCCACACTGGGGAGAGGCCCTACGAGTGTCTCCAGTGTGGGAAGAGGTTTCAGACCAGGTCCAGTGTCCTCCTACATGAGCGGATTCACACAGACGAGAGGCCCTTCCGCTGCCCCGACTGCGGGAAGGGCTTCAACCGCAACTCCAACCTCACCGTCCACCGGCGCATCCACAGTGGGGAGAGGCCCTACGAGTGTCCCCAGTGTGGGAAGAGCTTCTCCAGGGGCTATCACTTGACCCAACACCAACGGAGGCACCAGTAAGGGAAGCCCTGCGAGTGCCCCGAGTGCGGGAAGAGCTTCGTGCGCTGCTCCAGCTCCATCCCCCATGGGAGGATGGGCGTTGGATGATCCCCAGTGACCCCCGTTGGGCAGAGCCCTGGTGATCCGTGGTCTGGTGATCCATGTTGGGAAGACACCTGGCTGGGAGGCTTCACATCTTCCTGGCTCCCTGTGGGCACCTGGATGAAAGCAGGGGAATGAAAATTCAACAGGACACAGAATGACAGTGGGAATTGTTGACTTTTAATCCTCGAGAACCTTTTGCCTCAGGAGCTGTGTGGGCAGAGAAAAGGGGGTGACACCGGGCTTGGGGGCCCAGAGGGGAGCACAAATGCTCTGGGTGAGGGAGACACGACCCCCAGAACCCTCCCTCACCTTCCTGCGCAGGCAGAAGCCGAGCCCCAGTGCCAGGAAGACGAAGCCCAACACTGAGACTCCAATCCCCATCAGCATCTTGCGTTGGGCAGCGTTTGATGGCATCCCTGGGGCATCTGCAGAGGTCAGGACCCCCAAAACCTCTCACAGACACCCCAAGCCCCTCCAAGGACCCTCCCAGTCTCTCCCAGCCCCCCCAAGACCCTCTGAAACCTCCTTTGGAGTCACTAATTTTAAACAATTAAGAATTTTAGAAAAATTAGGGGTCTTGGCTAGAGATAGGCCTTGCTGGAACTAGTTAGAGTTAATGATGAAGGGAAAAGCAGGATTTGAGATAATGAATCTCGGACTTAGGTAAAAAAATTACTTGTCATTGTATGTTTGTTTAGATGTGCTTATAATGAGAAAAGAGAAACTGATAAACGGGTTCAGGAAGATCAGAGACCTTACATCTGGAAACCCATTTCCAAGTCACAAGGGAGGAAACTGGAGTTGTACCAAATGTCATTTGTAATGTTAACCATTGTAAAGGCAGAAAGGTCAGAGTGAGGAAAAGCGGTTTTCCTTCATCTCCTGATGACCCCTCCTCACCAAAATGACCCCCTCCTCAAATTGGGGAGCCAACCATGCAGGTGTAATGACATTAAAATCATTACCATGAATTCTAATCCGAAGTGGCACATGGGACGTGATAGCATTATGCATATGCATTAGTATATGCATATATACATATATACATTCATATGTATTAGTATTTTGGATATTTAAGACTTTTGTAAATAAATAGACACTGGAATCTTTTGTCAACTTGCAGTGCATATTAAGGGGTGACTCCTGCACTCAGCCAGTGCTGTGATTAAACATCCACTTTGTAACTTTAAACTGTTGGAGAGGTTTTTTTGTCCATTAACAGATTGATGTTGATACTGGATCAATATTGCTATTTTGGTAAATCACTGCCAGTCTCTTCCCAGCCTCCCCAGGACCCAGCAGAGCCCCTCCTGTTCCTCTCAGGATCCCACAGCCCCCTCCCAATTTCTCCCCACTGCCCCTGGACCCCCAAACCCTCTCCCAGTCCCTTCCTAGCACAACCAGGACTCATCAAGACTCCTCCCAGTCTCTTCCCAGCACAACCAACCTCATCCCAATCCCTGCTTTCCAATCCCCAATCTCCTTCCAGCTCCTCCAGGCTCACTCAAATCCCTCCCAGTGACACCCAGCACCCCCAAACTCCCTCCCAGGGTCCAGCAGGACCCCCAGAACCCCATCCCACCCTCCCCAACATTCTTCAAACCCCTTCCCAGGCATCCTCAGCACCTCAATCCCTTCCCCAGTTTAAACCAGTCTATCTCAAACTCCCTCCCAGTTCCTCCCAGCACGCCCCAATCCCCCTCTGGGCCCCCCCAGTGCCTCCCCCGCTGCCCCCGGCGCTGTGGGGGCCGGGCCGTGCCCCAGTGCCGGCTCAGGGGGTGCTCCAGGCTGCCGTGCTCCACCTGGCAGCTGGAGCTGAGCCCGCATTGCCGGGGGCGGTTTCCAGCAGCACCAGGAGCTGCTGGCTCCAGTCCCCGCTGGGGAGCACGGCAGTGGCCAGCACGTGGCCCGAGAGCTGCTGCTGGCCCTGGGAGCAGCTCAGCTGGATGTGGGCAGGGGAGAAATCCATCAGGGAGCAGAGCAGGCGGCCGGGCTGGGAGCTGGAGGGCACCAGCGAGATGGACACGCTGGGGACACTGGGAGAGAGTGGAGAGGAGTGGTGTGGCATTGGGAGGGACTGGGAATGGACTGGGAAGGACTGGGGTGGCACTGGAAGAGATGGGAGCAGGTACTGGAACACTGGAAGAGAGCGTGGAGGTCCTGGCGTGAAGTGAGAATGAACTCGGAAGAGACTGGGAATGGCTAAAAAGAAGTGGGAGGGAGTCTCGGGCCTCAGGGCGGGACTGGTGGCAATGGGCGGGACTGTGGTGGCACTGGGCGAGACTGTGGGGCCTCTGGGCGGGACTGTGGTGGCACTGGGCGGGACTGTGGTGGCACTGGGCGGGACTGTGGTGGCACTGGGAGGGACTGTGGTGGCACTGGGCGGGACTGTGGTGGCACTGGGAGGGACTGTGGTGGCACTGGGCGGGACTGTGGTGGCACTGGGCGGGACTGTGGTGGCACTGGGAGGGACTGTGGTGGCACTGGGCGGGACTGGGAATGAAGCGCGCGGCACGGAGCGGCCGAGTCCAGCGCGGGGCTCTCGGCTCTGTGGATCTGCCCGGCAACTGATGAGTCACCAGAGAGACGCGCTCTGATTGGCTGAGGGGAGGTAGAACCACGGAGGAGTGAGAGGGACCGGGAGGGCATTTGGGGTGATTCCAATGGACTGGGAGAGGCTGGGATGAACAGGGAAAGCCACAGGGGCCACTGGGAGGCCCCGGGGATGGGCACACAGAAGGCTGAGGGCTCTGGGGTGATTCCCAGGGAGGTTTGGAGGAACACGGCCGGGCCCCTCTCTGTGCCCCGCGAGCAGCGGCCCGGACAGAAAAGTTCAGGAGCGGGAGGAGGTGTTTCTCAAGATTGATTTTAATCCTCATTCTCCTGGTCTGATTTGCTCAATCCTAAGTTCAGTTCATTTCCCCGTGTCGGGCTGTTGTGCCCCTGATGGTGATCCCTGAGTGACCTCTCCCTGCCCTTGTCCCGACCCACGAGGATTTGGATTTGTTTCAGTTCAGTGGAATTCATGGTGATTTGGGGGGAGCTGGAGCAAAGCAGCTGGAAAGCGCAGTGGGCATGAGAGGGACTGAACCAGGGCAGGAGTTGGGGCTGCCTCGAGTGAGCTCTCACATTGTGAACCTTCATGGGGTCTTTCTAAGGGAATTTTGTTGAAGTTTGACGTTCTTTATTAAAAAGCAGAGTCACAAGTGGAGCTCTGCTTTCAGCTTGAAATAAGGGGATGGAACGTGGGCACTGGGACTTCCATAACCTCAAGTTGTTCCTTGATCCTGGACACTTTAGCTTTGGCAATCTGAAGCCCTTCAGCAGCAATGTCGCTGCCACCCCCTGGTTTCTGGCTCAGACCCAGCTCGCAGCTTGGACAAGGTCTGGGCTTTGTCCTCTTGAGCTTCGGGAGCCTCCCGGGAAGCACCAGCCCTCCCCAGCCCACCCTTGGTAGCACTTTTTATTTTCTCTCTCCTGACAATTTTATCCCCAAAACTGCCGTGGGAACGTTGTATCCAAGCACATCCTCCAGCGCTGCACTTTCCTCCTGTGAATTCCCTGTGCAGGGAATGTGGCTGTGCTTTTCCCTGCTCTGTTCACTGACAAACAAACCTGAGCCCGTGGGACTGTCAGAGCTCCTCCATGCAATGAAATCAGGTTGTGTTTCTCATGGCATGTTCTGGAGGAGCTTTTCTTGGTGTGCCTTGTGCTGCTGGAAATGACACAAGAGCCAGGAGGGAACAGAAGCTGCTGCTGCCCGTTGGCTCAGGGCCAGGGAACCAAGTTGTGCTCCCGGGCAGTTGGGCCCTGCTGGAAGCAGAGCCGCGTTTCCCTTGAGCAGCTCAAGCTTGTGACAGCTCCAAACAGGAAACCTCAGCAGAAAACTCTTCCTCCAAACTCAGCTGCTTTCCCTCCTGCAGCTGTTTGGGAAAGAGCCTCAAAGCACAGACTCTGCTGGGAGCCATTGGTGCATTTCCTCCCTCCCGGCAGCAGCAGCTCCTGAGCCCTTCACGGGCTCCTGGCCCTTCCCAAACCCTTCAGCTCCCTTGGAACTCTCAGCAGTCACTAACATATGCATTTCTTTCATATTTAAACTGCATTTAAACTTCTCCTTTTCTCTCCTCTCTATCTTTTTAATCTCCTCTTTATCTCCTTTAATCCCATCAGCACCAGCAGGATGGGGATGGAGTCTTGGGGTGGGTGTGGGATGAACTGAGGATCCAGCAGAGAAGGGCAAGGCAGAGGGGAGAGGACTCAGCCAAGCCTTCTCCTGCTCTCTCCTCCCCCAGGCTCCAGCTAAAGCAAGTCAGACTGGAAAGGATCCCACAAATGCTGTGTTCTCCTCCCTCTGAGCTTGGCTGGGGATCCTCAGCTTCAGCCTGGTGCAGTGATGGCTTAGATTCGCTAATTTGAGATTTTTGGCTAATGCACTAAATTGAAGAGGTTTATTATTACTTAATCACCTTTGCCAAGTTCTGCTGCACTGTGTCTGCTTTTCACCCAATACACTGCTAGCTCACCTACACACATGTACTTCTTAGGATAATATTTAGATTCATAGCTTGCTCTATAAAATCACACAATTACAGATGAAAACTCTCCACCATCTCACTCAATGCAGTTTTTTATTTACTTATGGCATATTCTTACTTGCAGCTATAGGAACATAAGCTTATGAATTCTCGACTCAGCGTCTGTGAACCTTTAGCATTGCATGAACCCAAGCTCCTTCCACGGCTGTAAATCAAACCCTTCAGTATCTGTGGAAGTTTCTGTCTTTCCATTTCCCACAGCCCACCAAAGGATTTGTGACACTTTGTGACAGAGGAGAACCTGCCAGGCAATTTTGTGTTTGCTGTAGGGAAGGTTGGGTTGCTCTGCATCAATTCCCAGAGCACCGTGGAGCATTGGCTTTGTGATGTCAGGGCATGGATGCCACCTTGTCGTGGTGACATCCCAAGGTTGCCTTGGTGCACGGAAGGCCTCAGGGTCAGAGCAGCTCTTGGGCTTGCTCAGTGCAGGAGCATCCTCCTGCTTGAGGCGTTTGTCAGTGGGCAGCTGCACACTGACAGGAGCCGTGATTGTTTTTGTGGTGGAGCAGAGTGTGCAAACTGGCAAAAATGATTGAGCAGGTCGCTGCTGCCATTTGCACCATCTATGTCATTGGCTACTCTGGCTATTTCCTGACCAACCTGGCACGTAAGTAGAGGTTTTCCCTGTCTGGAACCTGAGCTGGCTTTTGTAGGTCTCCCTGCTCTTCCTTAGTGACCGGGTTGCTATTGAAACACAAAGACCATGAGGATGCCCCTGGTTTGGTAAAGCTCCTGTCAACACCTTCAGCAAAACACGGGGTGTCTGTAGCCAGGGGGCTGCGGGCAGCATTTGCAGGGCTTCTGTTCCCTCCACGGGAGAGCCTGTGGCAGCAGAGTCTGTCATTTCCTCACTTTGCTGGCTCAATCTCTTGGGGTGACTTTACTTTTAAGATAGCTCTGAGAGCTCGGGAAGTTGAAACTGCTGGAGGCTGATGGGAGTTTTTTCTCCTGACTAATTCCTGGCCATGGGTGAGAATTGGCAGCGGTTTTAACTATTGAGAAGTGAGATCAACCTTTGAACAGCACCTGAAGATGTGAGGCCGGGAATTTCTTGCTCTCTTTGGTTTCTGGCTTCTGACGAGGTCACAGGGCTCTGTCTCGGCCTCCTCCCCCCCTCCAGGCCGAACAAGGCTGCAGAGGGCGGGGTGGGGGGAGAAGCGGAGCCGGCCAGCCTGACTTGGTTTGCAGTTTCTGCCACTGAACTGAAACCTGACACCATCAACATCTGCAGCTTTAGCAAGATTTTAACTCTTTTACTACCTGCATGAGACTTGCAGATTAATCCTTTTTTTCCAGAGAGAGAGAGAGAGGGAGTGATCAACCATCAGCCCATCAAAGACAGTGATGAAAAAAAATAAATTTAGAGGGGGAAGAGAAAGAAGGAGATGCTTTTAATAAGCTGAAATATTTTTCTGTTAAAGCTATGGAGATGGACAGTAGTTTTCTGAATAAAAACTCCTTTAATTCATGACAGAGTATATTGGGAGGAATGGAGTGTTTCCAAGTGTGGATTTTGAGCAAATGATGAAGTAGTTGTGACACTGTGAGATGCTGGAACAGAGGGGGAGAAGTAAGAGTTGAAGATTTGTGGCTTTTAAGAAGCAAAAAGAGAAAACTTCTGTTTCCAGGGGGGCTCACAAAAACAGATAAAGAGAACTTTTGTCTTTGAATAAGTCATTCTTAAAAATGACATCCCTAGACTCATGACCCATAACACACCTCAGAGTGATGGCAAATGGGAGGAGATAACTGATGGCAGATTTCCCCGCAGCTGGCATCAGAGAAATAGAAAGCTATGAAGAAAAATCATTTTCTTGTGAAAAACTCCATAGATAGCAGAAGAAGACTTCTGTTTCTCTACAAAGACTGATGAAAAGACTCTAGCAGGAATTGGGACTGTTGTAAACACCAAAGTTCCAAAGTTTTTTGTCTCTATATTGTCATGTAAACAAGAGAATGGTTGGGTAGTGGGGGAGAAAAGGGTTGTTCTGGAAGTTTTATTCTGGTTTCTTATTCTTGTAGTTTTTGTAAATAAACTTTCTTTATTCCATTTAAGTTTTAAGCCTGTTTTGCTCTTGTTCTAATCCATATCTCACTGCAAGAAATAAATAAGTTTTCTAGTGATTTTTTAGTTGCTGCTTTAAACCACACCAGTCAAGCAGGACACCTTTGAAAATGCAGACTGGGAGATCTTCTCAGATGCTGTTCTAAATAGGCCACGGTTCTCTCCAGTTTTCTCAAAGAATTTGGTTCATTTTCCTTGCCCACTGCAGGTCATGTGAGCCGTGTGTTCAGAGGTGCCGATCCTGAGGTGAGTCAGAAAGGAACATTTGATGTTCCTGGTGTTTCAGAATTGTGCAGGGAACTGTGAGCTTGGCCTGTGGCAGTAGAGTGCAGAGGGCCAGCTGGGTGGGCTGAAAGAAGATCCATTTCCATGTTTACAACAGCAATAGCAAAGGCATTGTTGGCTATTTCCTAATTTTCCATTGAAGAGCTTTAAAAGAACTCAAAGCTCAGCTTTGTAGAGAGAACGTTGCTTGCTGATAGTAGCCAGGGTGAACTCTCTAATTCAGAGATATTTGCAGCCTGGCTGAATTAACCCATTTTAATTTAGTTGGAGAGACTTAGAATCCCATTGCTATCAAAGCTGATGATTTGTGCTTGGTAGAGCTGAAGAGAAATAAGGTTCTAAATGATAGGGAGCTGCCTGTCCCTAACTCCACCATCTGTCCACAGAGCCCAGAAGCAAGAGCAGACTCTGCTGTGGCTCCCTCTGCTCCTGGAGAAGAGGCCAAAGAGGAGCAAAATGAGCAAAAGGAGCACGAGCCTCCAGCTGTGGTCACAGCCCAGCCTGACCATGCCCAGACAGTAAGTGCCAGTGCTGGGTGCTGCTGTCTTTAGTGCAAGGCAGAGCTGCAAGTTTCTGAGCAGCCAGCACTTGCTGTTGCTGGCTGAGGGTGCTGAGTGCTGGAGTCCTGCCAGCACCCAGCCATTCCCCCATCCCGTGGCAGCTGGAAATTGGGCTTTGAGCCGTCGTGCTGAGGCCCCAAAGCGCTGCTGCCTGCGGGTGAGCAGCTGGCTGCTTGGCTCAGGGAAGCTCTGTCTCTTGGCTTCTGCCAAGCCATGGCCAAGGCCTCACACGGCATTTCTGGGGCTCACAGGGCTTGCTTTGTTTGCTTTCCCTTTTTGGAAACCTCTGCATGACCTGGAGAAGTGTTCTGTAGTTTCCTTGAGTAATTCTTCACTTCTGCAGAGTCTTTTAGGCCACCTGTCTTTCGGCTTTTGATAAGCTGCAAGGAGATGATTGTGTTGTCCATGAAGCTGTGGCCGGCCATTCTTGTCCTGTGTGGCCAAAGAAACAAACTGTGTAGTTCTGAACCCTTCTTCTGAGGCAAAATCCACAAGTGGCAAGTTTCTCTTGATACGTTTTGTGGTGAAGTCTGCAGCTTTGGAAACTGCATTGGAGCCTAGTGTGGGGGCAAAGCTGCAAGTCCTTGAGTGCTGTCTTGTGTTGCTAAGAACCCCTTTAGAGATGGTTGTTTTTTCTCCTCAGAGCTGTTTTCCTCCTCCTGCCTCTTCTATCCTGACACTCCCTGTTTAACCTTTAAATTTCTGCCTGTCCTAGTGAGGTGGGACAATTCCATGTTTTAGGTGGTTTTTGCTGACTTTGGTCATACATGCATTACATGACACATGGCTTCCTTCATTGGCATCCCTAGGGGTGTGTCAATTAATTTGTTGTTGGGGCCTTTTGAGGATCTCTGTCAGTGCCACTCAGAATTCTCAGCTGACAAAAGAGGGAGGAGAAACACCTTGGTCCTCTTCCATATCCTGAGGTGGCCATAGAGGCTCTCTGACCTGCAGCAGAGGATCAAATTGCACACATCCTTGTCTCCTGACTGAGCAGGATTTCTAACAAGAGTGTGGATGTCAGAGGGGCAGGAGTGGCAGTGCAGGCCTGAAAAGAACATGAACTCCAGCAGTGTCTATCCCAAGGGCTGAGCTCACCCAGGAAGCCCCTGCAGAGCCAGGATGGAGCTGTGGGACAGGGCTGGCTGTCGGTCACTAGGGAGAGACAAGCAGGACACAGCAGAAGGGGAAGGAGGCCCTTGAGAAATGCCCCACATTTCCTGTCAGCTGCCCAAGAGTCTGTTGGAGATTCAGTGCCAGATGGGCCCTGATTGCACTGCCAGGGTCACTTTGGACTCTGTGCTTCCCCACGGGCAGAGAACAAGGCAGGAGAGCAGCAGCACAGAGCTTTGGGAACGTGGGAGCCCATCAGTCTTTGAGTCTTGGCCCACAAATGTTGGATGAGAAGTTGAAGCCCATCTTCTCTTGCTTTCTCTGCAGGTCCATCCAGAGAAAGAGCAGGAGCAGATTGTTTTATCAGGACAGCCGTGCCAGCCTGAGGGAGAGCTGTTCCCAGCCCAAGAGCAGGAAGAGCAGCTGGGGCAGCAGGTGGAAGAGCCACTGGAGAATGGCCAGGTAAGCCTGACTCAGCAGGGGACAGAGTGAAGGGCAGGAAGAGGGGCATAAAACGCAGCTCTTGGGACTGAGCAGGCCACGAGTGCCAGAGGCCCTGAAAGCAAAGAGCCTCTGCAGAGATCAGCAGCGGGACAGGAGGTTACAGTGGAAGCAGAGGTGGGTAGGGAAGCAGAAAGAAGTGACTGAATGAGTGTGATTTTGAGGCTGAAACTGAGGAAGAAGCTGAGCCTGATGGCAGCTCCCAGGCACTTGCTCTCCATTTGTGTGTACAGAACATCGAGGCAGAGCCCCAAGCAGAGCTGCCCGAAGCTCCGAGGGCCATCATGGCAGTGAAGAGGAGGCCTGAGGAGGACAGGAGAAACATCCAGGAGGAGATGAATCTCCATGGGCAGAGAGGAAATCAAGGAAATCAGGTGAGTGACAGAGTGGCAGACACTCCACTCATGGACATTCCTCTCTGTCATTCTTCACAGGCCTCTGATGAGGAGCTTCTGGCAGAGCTGCAGGAAGCTGAGGCTAGGATCAGGGCAAGGGAGAACAGGCTGGAGGAAGAAAGGAGAATCATCGAAGAGAAATTCCATCTCCTCGCCCAGCAGCAAGAGGCTCTAGAAAATCGAGTGAGTGAAAGAGCGATAGGCACAGCAGTCACTGCAGTCTGGTGCTTTCTGCCCTTCTTGCCTTTCCTCTGCAGAGCAGCAGGGGGCTGGGCTGATGCCTCTCAGTGCCATCCTGCTGTAGTGTCTATCCCAGCTGCTTGGAAGGACATTTCCTGCTGTGCTCAATCTCAGCTGCTGCCCTGGACAGTGGCACCAGTCATTTGCCCCTTTTGCCAGCACTCATCTCAAGGGATTCCTGCTGGCCTGCTCCTGCTCTCCTTGTTTCTTCAGGGCTTTTTGCAAGTGAACACAGTCCCCCAGACAGATTTGGAATACAAGCTGCAAGCTGTCTGTATGCCTTGGTGAATCTGCTGCTGTCCTGCTCTTTCCCTTTGCTCACAGTCAATGAGCCTTGGCACACAGGGACAAGCTGTGGTCTCTGACTGCTTTGTTCTCTTTGACTTGAGGTGGACGTGTTGATATCTCACCTGGCAGCCTGCGAAGGCTTCCAGCAAATGCCGGCTGATGAAGAGCCCCAAGGTCGGCGGGAGGCACAGGTACTGTCCCAAGCACAAGTGCTGCAGGCTGAGCACCTTCTGAAGATGGTGCAGGAAAAGAGGACTGAGGGGGAGGAGCTCCAACATTAGAACAAGGAGCTGCAAATGTGTCTGCAGCCCTTGGAGGGGGAAAGGGATCCTTGGGAGGAAGTGCAATGGTCGTTGTTGCAGTCATCCTTCAGAAAATCCAGGAAAATGGAATATGAAACTGGCCATCAACTTGATTAAAACCAACCTTGGGTTTTGACCATTTGGTTCCAGAAGTGGGCATCCAAAAAATCCAGTTGATGAGCTTTGCATGTGGCTAACAGCAACTTCCTAAGGGCTTGCATTTGAAAAGGGAACTCGGGGTAATCTCTGCCAGCCAGCTTCCTGACACAAACTCCTTTCTTCTCGCAGATCTACACAGGCTCTTCCATTCAATCTGCTGCAGCAGCAGCAGCAGCAGCATCTAAAGGAGCCTTTGTTGCCCAAGCTGAGCAGTGGAGCCGGGGCAGTTTGTCCATTTCCAGCAGTGACACATCTGCTGCTCAGCTCCAGGAGAGCCAGGGAGACTTCGTGGAGCAACTGAGTACGTCTGGTGTATTTCTTGTCTGAGGGACAGTGTATTGTGTGCACGTGCCAGCAGAGCTGTAGCAAATGATCCTCCTCACTTTGGTGTCCCAGAGACATTTAGGACTCCCCACAGGAACTGCTGTGCTCTGAGGCAGCGAGAGAGCGCTCTGGCTGTTCCTGCTGCCTCTGAGGGCAGCTTGGACTGGCTCGGCTTTGCCTGGCATTCCCTTGCCACTAAAGGCAGAAGCAGGAATTGTTCTTGGATCAGCAGAAGGCTGTGGCCTAGCAAATTATCATTGCAAGTCCTGTGTGCTAGTGGCCAAACTGAACAGAATATTTGATTCCTAGATTCTCCTTAGACTCCAGACTTCCCACCGCTTGTCAGAACCAAAAGACTTCAGAGATATTGATTGGATTTGGGGTTTTGTCTTTTTGTTGTGGTTCCGTTTTTAGTTTTCAGTTTTTATCCTTGTTTGGTTTTGCATTTAGGGGTTTTTGCTTTTTCTCCATCCTGAAAGAGCTGTTCTGCCCCAGGTGTCTTACTGGTGTCATTTTTAGGACTGTTCTTATTGCCTCTACTACATCTACAAGGTTTTTGTGAGAATGCTGTATTTTTGTCAGTGAGGACTCCTTTGCAAGAACATCAGGTGACAGCAGAAACAGAGAGCAAGAGATGTTTTCATTGGGCCCACACTGAAGAAACAGATATTTGTATAACAATCTGTAATTAATATCCCAGTTTTATTTTTATAAAGATGTGTCCAAGAGACACATCCACGTGGTGTGATCAGATAAAACAGCACTGCAGGCATTTCTCAGGAGCGAGCCTGCAGCCCCTGTGCTGTGTATTCCTCAGATCCATGGCACTTTTTCATCCGATTCCCAGCCATTCCCATGACTCTTAGAATCCTACCTATTGGCCCAAGCCCTGCTCAGATCAGTCTCTGGGAAAACACATCAAGCCCTTTGTGATTCTGCAGCACAACCCATTTAATCTGCTTCTTGCCCATAACAGCTGCCAGTGCTGTGCTCTCAGAAAAGACCTGGTGGGGCTGAGGAAAGATCCCAGCTGATTTGGTGTCTACCTTCACCTGCTGGGACACAAAAGGGCCTTGATCTGCACCTGGCTGTGTCTGATCTCCAAGGCAATGCTGTTGTGTCCTGAACGGGGGCCACAGCTTGTCAGGGGCTCAGGCTGGCTGTGTCTTCTTGCCATTGCTTGTCAGTGCTCATGCTTGGCCTTTGCCAGCCTTGTGCTGTGCCCTGCTGTGCTCTCTGCGCTTCATTTCCTTCCAAGGACTGGACAAAATCAGTCTCTCTGCTGCCCATTTGTACTGCACAACTGCCTGTCTTGTTGCTGCTGTGCTTGCTGCCCAGCTGACCACAGAGGGTTCAGAGCCCCAGACAGCGGGGCTGCCTTTGGCATCTCCTGCAAGTTCGGATCTCTGCCTGAAAGTCAGCATCTTGCATTTTGTTTCCCTCAGGGAGAATGGTGAACAAGGAAAATCCCGTCACAAAATACATCGAACTGGAAAGTCTTGGCAGCGGGTGAGTCCAACCACAGTCACTTCTACACAGCCACGGGCCAGGTGTTTCCCTGGGGGAATATCCATCAAGTGAGAAGTCAGACAAGTTGTCCACATGTTTAGACAGCGGACTTAGTCTGCCCCATCTCTCAGTACTGGCCAGAATTTGTCAAGTGTGCTCAGAAGGCATTGTCAAAGACATCTCCATGCTGCCAAGGTCTTGCCTGCAGCAAGGAACAGAACCTGGGAAATCTGCTTGTCTCTCAAGTGTGGGACAGCTCAGGATTCATTTCCTTCGCATTTTTGGATGTCTCCAAATCATCTGGCCACACTAATGAAAGGAGAAGAATCTTGCTTGCCTGAAAGCACAACCTACCCCCAATGAGAGCTGTCAGATAACAGTTCTCAGGAACATTTCTCTCCAAGAGTTTGCTAAAGGAAATACTCCGTGCTCAGGATTAGAATTGCACAGTTTAGAAGCTGATAGCCGAGATGAAGGAATAAGCTGCCTTTTGGAGCTGAGGCAGTAAAGCCCAAGGCTTCAGGAACAGGCCCAGTGCCCAGGCACTTGAGGGGAAAATGCATCATCTGCCTTCTGGCAGACCCCTCCTGCAACCTGCAGCTTTTAGGCATTTACAGCAGAGCTCTCCTGTCTGGACTGGCTTTCAGTGCAAGATCTAAATGGCTTCTCCTTTCTTTGCTGCTGTTTTGTTTCTAGGGGTTTTGGAGAGGTTTCCAGAGCACTTGACATTGCAACAGGAGGAGAGGTAAATGGCAACAGCCCCTGCAGCCTCTGCTGCTCTCCAGGCCTTTCCCCACTGCTGACAGCTGTGGCTGGAGCTTTGAGCAGAGCTGTGCTGAAAAGGCACAAGAAGCACAGACTGGAGCCAGCCTGCAAATTGCACTTGGAACAGGCTTTGTGGACAAGGCAAATCGCCAGTGGCCACATGTCCTGTAACTGACCCCCAAGGGAGCAGAGAAATGGGCTGTTGGAATGTCACTCCCTAATTACTCCAGTGATGAGGTCTAATCACAAGGCACTTGGGCACAGCTTGGCTGTGCCATTCCAAAATCACTTGCTCCATGTGTGTTGTGGTCTCATGCTACCAATTTTCTCAAATTACTCCTTTTCAATGTCATTTGAGGTGGCCATCAAGAAAATAAATGTGCAAGGAGTGAGTAGGAAGATACTAACCATGAATGAAATCAGGATCATGGAGAGTAATAGGAGTCCCAGGATCGTGAATTACTTAGCCAGGTGAGTGGTCACAGTCCTATCCCTTGAATGTTTGTTTACATACTACAAGCATGAGAGCTTAAAACCCCACTTTGGTCACTGGCAGGAAATAGAGTTGTTAATGATTATTTCTCTACTTATCTCCAATGGATGGGAAGAGACTGCATTTTGTCTGCATGAATCCACCCTGGCAAATGCAGACTGAAAATTGTTCAAAAACCTGCATCAGCCCTATCTTAAGAATTCAATACCTTCTAAGTTCATTGCCTCCACAGTTCTTTGGGCTTGAGTTTTTCAAGTTTCTTAAATGCTGATGAACCATCCAAGAGAGGATTGCCCTTGCATTGTTGCCCCTCTTTTCTATTGCTGTGCATGCCAGGAAGACTAGGTGCTTATTTCCAGAAATGCCATGCGTGACAGGTTTTTTATCTGGGCTCTTCCTAAACTGCCTTTCTCCTTGAGACAGCACAGACTGCAAACACTGCACAGCCTAGAGGCAATGTCTATGCCTTTACTTCTGCCCTTGTCTCACAGGGACCCAGAAACAAGACTCAAGCAAAAAACCAACCTAGGCGTGCATGTTCACCTGCATGGCCTTGTTTCCTTTTTTCAGCTACCTTGTGCATGAGGAACTCTGGCTGGTGATGGAGTACATGGATGGAGGCACTCTGAGAGATCTCATCGACGAGATTCAAATGTCTGAAGGAGAGATTGCAGCTGTCAGTCGGGAGGTCAGGGATCCCATCTGTGCTTCCAAGGCCTTGAGCTGCATTGTCTGGGAAACAGGGGCTCAGAACGGGAGGGATTTCATGGGCCAGGCTTGGTTTCTGTGCTGCTGCTCGGCTATGGGCAAGCAAGAGCATCTCAAGGGAACTGTCTGCCAGTGCCCCTACACTCACTGGACTCACTTCCTGTACTCTTATCCCCTGCTCTTGTATTCTATCTCTGTCTCTTGCATTGGCATTTGCAGTTCTCCACTGAGAAAGGTGCTGCTCTGCTACTGTGGGAGCAGCAGGCTCTTGCTCTCAATGGCGCTGTGTTCTGCCATTCCTCCCCATTCCCCTGCAAAGGGAACCTTCCACAGCTGTTTCCTTGCTTGTGCGATGAACTCACAGCACTACTTTTTGCCCCCCTGGTTCTCTTTTCTCTCTCAGTGCCTGCAAGGACTGGATTTTCTTCACTCCAACCACGTGATCCATCGAGATGTCAAGAGCAACAACATCCTTCTCAGAACCGACGGCTCTGTCAAGCTGGGTCAGTGTATTCTTGCTCAGCTTCAGCTTTCCAGGAATGGGGGGTGTGGGGCTGCTTTCAGTGACTGCCAGCTCCCCAAAAATGCTGCTGCTGGCAGTGCAGGGGTCCCCCCTGCTGTGGGCTGAAGGCACAGTTGCAGGGTGCACACAGCTATGACAAGGAACCACAAGCAGCCAAGAGTGCTATTGCTCTGTGTGTGTCTGTGTGTGTTCCTTCCAGAGGGAGGGAGCTGCAATCTAAACCTTCAGGAAAACAAAAGGCACTGCTGGAGGAAGTGTAAGAAATGGGGGGATGTTTGAAGTAGCCAATTCATATTGCCTTGGGTAAAGCCCTAAGGAAAGAGAGCAGGGACTGTTGTCCAGGAAATTCAAGTGCACATTCTCAACCTTCCACTGGGGAATTCTCTGGCTTGGTTTCCTAATTGAGAGTATTAAAAGAGTATTTTGCTTTCTCCTCAGCTGATTTTGGCCTTTCTGCTCAGCTCACCCCTGAGCAAAATCAACGGTGCTCGGTGACCGGGACTCCTTGGTGGATGGCACCTGAAGTGGTGAAGCGTCAACCATATGACCCCAAAGTGGACGTGTGGTCTTTTGGAATTGTGGCAATTGAAATGGCCGAACAAAAAACTCCTTATGACAGTTTCACTGCTCGATCGGTAAGGAGCAAATACTCTCTGATCCCGCTGTCTTTCTCACCTGTCCCGTGTTCTCTGCTCACTGCACAAAATCCCATGGCCATCTGCTGGAAGTACTTCCACCAAGGCCCCTTCTACAAATGGCCCTGCAGCACATCAGCATCTGCTGGAGCTTTGGTTGCAGCACTGGGGGAACTCAAGCCTTACCTCGCCCAAACCATCTCCATTCTCAGGCAGCATTTTGCTTTGCCTTACAAGTCGTTCCAGCTCTTTTGGCTGTGTAGATGGCCCCAAGAATAGGAAACAAGCATCTCAGAGCTGCTGTTATCTTTCCAGAAATGAAGCAAAGAAACTCAAAGCAAACCAAGTTTCTAAAACAGTGCTTTTGAGAGAAGAGGTGCAGCCCCATTCTTCTCACAGGGAAACTTGCCTGAAACCTGGAGATGAGGCTGTAAAGCCAGAGTCTCTTCTGCTTCTTGTGCAGTGCTGCTGAGACACTCAGTGACCACCTTCTTTCCTAACCCAAGCCACTTTCTCCATATCACCAAGCTGGAGCCTGGTGACGGGGAGAGCCTGCCAAAACCTCCTGTTTGTTTCCTGGCACTTTCTGGGATGGGCACAGCGTAAATGCATTGACTTGAGAATCCAACCAGCACAGGCTTACCACAGGGATGACACTTCTGATTTCATCATGAATATTTTCCTTTTGCTACCTAAGGGAACCTGAAATTTTCAGAGTGCTGAGAGACAGAGCTGCAGGTGGCTCCTGTGTGCCCAAACAGGCATTTTCAACCCAATACATTTGTGGAGGCATCTTAATGTGTCTGTGTTGAAAATGAGATTCCAAAGGTTTGTTTCCTTCCCTGAGGAACACCTGCTGCATTTCCTTTCTTTTCTTCCAATTACCATCATTTTCAAGAACAGGAAAAAAAGCCTGATGAGTTTTGTTTCATGGCAGCTGTGCTTAAGGGACCAACAAGCACTGCAGAGATTCTTTTCACATAAGAATCCTTGGAATAGTACTGTTAGTTAGAATAGCATAATCCCTCTTCCAAAAAGGCTGCCAAGCTGCTGGGAATCCTTTGAGAAGGAAACATGTATTTGCTGATGTAGTTGCCACTAACTAGATCAGGCAATGAAATCAGCTGCCAAGGCAAGATCTGCTGGATGTTGGCAAAGCTGCGGCTTTGGGGCTTGGGTTTTTTCATGATACAGGAAAGTCGTCATCCAAATGCTACAGGAAAGTCATCTCTGCCTCTCTGCCAGGGCAAAAACTGCCACTGCAGAGTGGAGCTGAAACAATGGGCTCTGGGAGAGCAGTTCCAGATGGGAAAGAAGCAGGTGGAGCCTTGTGTTTCCTTTTTCTCCAGGCTAAATTCCACATAGCCACAGAAGGGAGCCCACAGCTGCGGCAGCCCGAGCAATTCTCGCCTTTGCTGCGAGACTTCCTGAGCTGCTGCCTGCAGAAAGGCGAGGCGCAGCGCTGGTCTGCCAAGGAGCTGCTGCAGGTAAAATGCCAAAAGGGCTGCAGGTGAAACAGTGTCCCAGGGATGGGCTCCTCCTCCACTGAAATCCAAGGCATCAGATGAGCCCCCATCCTCCTCACTTCCAACCTTGGTGCTGTTCAGCTGACAGTGGGGAGCAATCCTAGACTGGGCTGGGCTGACAGGGAGTGCTGGGTTTTAGCGCTGGCTAAAATCACCAGGGCACTTACTCATTTCTTGCTGGGAGCTATGGATTAGGAGAAGGGCAAAACAGGCTTCAAACTTCAAAGGAATAACAAATTTTATTATCAGGCCCACAAGAATAAGAAAGGTCTCATCTGTGCAGTGAAAGGGTTCAATCTCACCCAGGTCATGGCAGTCACGGTGTTGGATTTCAGGCTGTGCTGGGCCCCTCTCTCTGCCCGGGAGCCGCTGGGAGGGGAGGCTCGGCCTGGAGCCGTCGCTGCACGCCGGGGAGAGGGTTTAGTGTGGGCAAGATGTCAGCAGCCGTGGCCTGGCCCAGCCTGGGGCCGGGGTCCCGCAGCCTCCATCCCCCGCCCGGGAGCCGCTGGGCTCTGGCCCGGCCTCCCCCAGGAGCACAGGCCGTGGGCGAGCAGGGCCGGCCTCAGCAGAGCTCCGTTACCTTCGGGCTCCGGAAGCAAAGAGGGCCAGTGCCCGGGCTGGTGGTTTTCAAAATGTGCATCATCACAGAGGCACATCTCATTTCTAAATGGTGCAAAATGTTGTCAGTTCTCAGAACTAGCCAGCCATTGGCCTGTCTCAGGCACAGAGGAAGCTCCCAGCAGCTTCTCTCAAAGAAATCACTTCCGTGCGGGGTTTCTTACTTCTTTCCCTAAATGTCAATTCATCTCAAACTAACACACAGGGACATGGAAAGGTCATTTAGACTGTGTCCTGCAATGAGCAGGGACATCTTTCAAGAGATCAGGATACTCACACCTCAGATATTTCCAGGGATGGGCCTCCTACCAGCTCTTGGGGCAACCTGTGCCACTCTTGCCCCATGCTCCTGACCTACTCTGACTCAATCCCCATTTCATTTAAAAAGTATTCCCCTGCCTTTAAAGCTCTTAGATTGGAAAATCATGCTTTCTTGTTGTTTTCTTTTCCTTTCTGCAGCATCAATTTATAACATCGGCCATGCCTGGGTCCAGCCTGGCACCTCTTATCCTTGCAGTAAAGAAGTGGAAGGAGGAGGCAGGAATGCAACAATCAATTTATAAACTGTCTTCTCCATGAAAAACTTAGAGTAGGATTATAGAGTAGGATTGCAGAGTAGGATTGTAGAGTAGGATTATAGAGTAGGATTGTAGTGCAGGATGGTAGTGTAGGTTTGTAGTGTAGGATTGTAGAGTAGGATTTTAAATAAAATTTCTCAAATCTCAACTCCTTTGGAACATTTCTCTCCTTCTGACCCTGTGAGAAAGCTCAACATTTCCTCCTGAATTGTCAGTTTTTTCTTAGAGGTGGAAAGTGACATTGATGGCTTCTTTGGTACAGTTTGTAAGGGGGGAAGGCTCCTCTTCATTCATCCTCTCCAGACCACACTGCCTTTGGAATATGGCCAACTGGACAAGTTTTGCCCAGCTCTGGCATTTCTATTTGAGGCAGAAACAGCAATGGCATTTGCAGGAAAAACCAAAGGAGGAGCGGTGCAACGCAAACATCCTGTGCAGATGCAGGTTGTGCAGATGTGACTCGAGAGTATTTGGGTTCCTGCCACTTGGATTTGTACCCCTAAGAGAAATCTCTTTGGCTGGAGGAGAGTCTGGCTGAAGAGAGAAAGCAGAAAGAGCAGTGAGGATGCTGTGCAAGGTCTCCTGTGGTGCAGAGCTGTCAGCGCCTGTGAGGTGAGAGCGGGCCCGGCCTCGGCCAGGCTGGAGCCCCAGCAGAGCCCTGACAGAGCCCAGAGAAGCCTGAGCCTCGGCAGAGGCAGGCTGGAAGGAGGCCCTTGGAGCTGCAAGAGGCAGCAGCCTGGCCCTGGCTGCCTCTTGCTGGCACCAGGCAAATCCTCCGCTCTCAGAGCCAAGCTGGCAGCTGGCTGCTCCTGAGGGGAAGCGGCGCCGTGCTGGGCACAGCACACACTGGTGCCATGGGCTGTCTGGAGTCTGCACAGGACGAGAGAAAGGCAAAGAGCAGCCCAGGGCTGCTGCCCTGCCTGACCATTGCTGCTCTTCTGCCGCCTGCCCTGGAACTCCTGGCAATGGTCAGCAGTGTGTGCAGCACTCTGGGCACAGGGGGAGGGAGCCGGGCTGCTCCGCAGGCTCCAGCACAGGGCAGTGTCCTTCAGGCACGGCATCTCTGCCAGGGGAACCGAGGCCAGCGTGAGGCACTGACAGCAAGTCAGGGCACATCTGCACAAGCCAGTGCCTCACACAGCTCTGGGACCAAGCGCCTGCAATCCTGGAGCTCTGCACTGAGCCACAGCAAACGTGTGAAATGCAGAGGGCTTTGCAGAAATATTCAGGGGCACCAGGCCAGCCTGCTTGGTGCTCTCTGGGGCACAGCAAGCACTGTGCAATGCAGCTCGGAGCTGCTGGCAGAGAGGGACTATGGGCATGTGCCTGAGGCTTGTTCTTGAGTAGTGATTTGGGAGGGAGCAGAAGTGTCTCAGTAGGCAATTGGTGTTTTCTTCATGAATTGCTGAATGAAAGACACAATGTGGCTTTATGCAGCAAGAGCACTTGCAGAACTTACTAAGTTTGTGTTGAATTCCCAGAAAAGGAAGGAGAGGTGTTGAACTGTAACAAATAGGGCTCGTGAATTCCATTAGCTTTAACAAACAGTGCTGAACCCTGTATTCCCCCACTGCAGTGATTCATGTCTGCAAGTGGCTATCTTAGCCTTGAGAATAAAGAGAGTGGTCCTGGTAAGAAGGTAGCTGGAATGCACTCACAGGAAGAAAGTGGTTTTAGGAATCTCTTGACATCCAGAGGAGAAGAGGAGGAACGGGTGTTTCCAAAAGATTGTGTCAGGGACTGCAGTCGTGTTTGAGGCCCTGCCACATTTGATCCATGTTTGAGCAGGTTGACAAGACAATGAAGAAAACTGTATCGTTTAAGGGGTGGGAACTTGACCCTTGCAAGAGAAGCAATGTATTGGTCAGTCAGTGGGCAGTTAACTTTTGAAAGAGGAACAATGCATAATGGAGGCCTTGTTGGCTTGGAGTCGCTATTCTGAGCCATTGTGGCCTCATCTCATGCTGGCCCTGTGGGAGCTGATGCTGGAACTGGGAAAATGCCACTCCTGAGCAGGAGATATAAGGCCTGCGTCTGGGGTGGAGAGGTGAGAAGGACGAGGTGCACACTGTTTTGATGCAGGGGATGTCCTGAAAGGGCACTGCCTACCTGCCCTCCTGCTGAGGATGATGCTCCAGCTCCTTCTCCCGCTCAGCGGGTTTTTGGGAATGCTGGGGTTGGTATGCAGTATTTGCTACTGCAACTAATAGAATAAATTTGCTTTGCAACCCCATCTGAGTCTTGGGTTCTTTTGTGCATGGGTCTCCTCCTGAACCTATGACAATGAGACCAGAGACCCTCAGGACAGCCCTACTCTCATGTTGATAAATTCTGAGATGAGATTTAAATATGTCAAATAATTTAGGGGAATGTTTAGCCTGTGAGCTTCAGCAAAGTATTGAGTATGTCTTAGTTCCATGGATACAAACGAGTAGGTGACATTGCTGGGTGTGCACAAGCTAGGGAAGGGATTTCCCACACAACCAGTGCAGAAATACAGTATTGCCTTCTTTCTAACTGTTTCTAAGCTGGATGTGGGGATCACACCCTGCTTGGTAACTTTCATTTTGGCCATTTCTGTTGAGCAGGTAAGAAAGGTTGAAATGAAACCTTTTCCAGCTGTTTCCCTCTGGTTTACCTTTTTGGGGGCCAAAGCTCTGTGCCGTAGGTGGCCTGAGTGTGTGAGGAGCAGTGCAGCCCCCACAAAGCTCTTGTTTTTCCCACAAGTCATCATGACTTGTTCCCAGGTGTGCCCAGCAGGAGGAAGAGCCCGCAGTGTGTGGGCACCGTGCCCTGCCCAGCCGGGGCTCTCTGGCACAGAGCAGCACCAGCACCAGCACCAGCAGCAGCACCAGCACCAGCACCAGCAGCAGCACCAGCACCAGCAGCAGCACCAGCACCAGCACCAGCAGCGCTTTTCAACCCTGCCCTGCCTTGGCTTCACCTGGGGGACAGAAGCCTCTGGAAATCAGCACCGCCAGTCACGTTCCCAGCTTGGAGCAGCTGCTGCTGGTGGGCAGATCTGTGGACATGATTTTCTGAACCTGAGACAGTTTCAAGCTCTCAGGGGCTGATCTGTTCCCAAGGGAAAGTCTTTTGAGAACTTTCTTCTCTCTCAAGGACTGTAGTGAAAACAAGGTTTTAGTTTCTCAAAATAATCATACAGATGTTCTGAGAGTGTTTCTCTCTTGTCCCACCAATGGGATGAGGGAGCTGTTGTTTCTTCTACCAATCAGGCTAACCTGTATTGGAACACCTTATAAAAAGGGTTGAAAAACCCCAAAATAAGGGCTTTAAGGGCTTTTGCCTCATGAAATAAACCTCTGGCTGTTTTGTGATTCAAACCCTCGTGCTCCACTTTGTGTCCTCTAGCGACACAGATCCGGCCAGTTCCACCGCTTCCAAAGGGGAATTAAGGCAGAGGTAGAGACGGACACACAGAGCAGCCCTGGGCTTGTCCAATAAATGGACAAATGTATGGGGGAATGGGTTTGGAATTATTACAGCTCTTTTGTCAATGGTGCCTTTTCTCCTGCCCTTTTCTCCGTTCACATTTCCTGTCCTTTCTCCCTCACATTTCCACCCCTTCCCAACCAAGACCGTCACACTTCTGATCATTTTTACTCATGATTCCCAGCCTTTTCACCTCATGTTCCTCACACTTTTCCTCTCACATTTCCCACCTTTTTCTCCCCTCTTGGTTCTCTCCTTATCCCAGTTTTCCTTCTCAAAATTTCTCCTTATGTTTCTCACTTTTCTCCTCAGCGTTCTCACTTCTTTCTTCTCATGTTTCTCACACCTTTTTCTTCACATTTATCATTCTTTTCTCTTCATGTTCCTTACACTTTTCCTCTCATATTTTGTGCCCTTTTTTCACTCATATCTTCTGCCTTTTTCCACCCTCAGTTTTCTCTTTTTTTTTTTTCCCCCTCAGGTTTCCACAATGTTTCCCTCACATTTCCTGACTGTTTTACTGTTTTTAATAGTTAAGTTTCTCATGCTCTTCCCCTCACATTCTCTCCCTTCTCTCCCCTCATGTTTCTCACCCTTTTGCACTCATGTTTCTTAGAATTTTCCCATCATCTTTCCTGCCCTTTTCTCCTGTCACCTTCTTCTCTTATTTTCACTCACATTTCTCACTGCAACACCATGGACCAGCCCCTGGGAACCCCAAGGAATTCGTATCAGGAGCCAGAGAACCCATTCATCATTTCAATGCCATAATTAGATTACAAACTGTCAGTGAAATACCTGAGAGGAATGACAGATTTGTCTTTATAAACAAGCTGTGGGTCTGCTGATACATGAAACCAGCACTGAGAGATAGAAGAAACAATGAGAAAGTTTCCACTGATGGATGAATGGAAAATACATATTTGTCTTTACAGACTGTAGGATTGCTGATAAATGAGATTAAATATTGAAAGATGAAAGAAATAATGCAAGAAAACCATAAATTCCATAAGAGTTAAAAATTAAGAGGGAGGGTTACACATTAGAGGGGAATCTTAGGTATCAGGCATTCCGGGAAGTCTGTACCTCTCCAATACCTCAGGCAGTCGGGAAAGAGAGGGACACGGAGCCGGGAAATTGGGATGAAAACAAGGTTGTGTCTTCCAAAAATTTGAGAGACCCCAGGAAAATGCCCCATGGCCTCTCCCTTTATTCAAATAAAGTCAAAGGACTCCCCTGTATCCTTTTTGGACATAAACCTCTGGGGTTTGTGGATTAATTTTCCTGACATACTCAATCAGACAGCTCCCAACCTTCTTCCCGACCAATCCACTCAGATGAGGAACACAACATTTCACCATGGGATGGAACAGATTACCTTTTAGTAGAAAATCGAGGCAGAGTTTGTGGAAAGGTAAATGACTCAAACTGCTCTTGGCAAATAGATCACAAAGGAAAAGTGGAGGAACAGATAAAAAAGGAAATAAAAAAACAGCTCTTGTACTGGTCCAAACGTGGAAAGGATGGGAATGGGACACAGTTTGTGGTTCTCTCACAGACCACGGGTTAAACAAATGCTGTTTCTCCTCTCATGTGCTACAGCAACTCTCATCTTTTTACCATGCACCACACCTTGCTGAGTGCAGCTCATTCAGCAGCTGAGCAAGGGGATGCAGGTGGCAGCCAGGCCTCCTGAGCCACAAACGGCTACAAAAGGACAGAGAATGAGGGCACTGAGAGCAATCCCAAAAACAAAGAACACCCAGGGAGAAAAAACAGAGGCAATGAGTGAATCTGCTTGGAGATGGGGCCAGGGACTTACACATAAGGAAGCAATGGGAGAAATCACCAGTTTCAGAAAATGTTACTAATTGACAAGGACTGCTGCTCAGACCAAGTCCCAATACATTCCTGAACTTCCAGAAGAACAAACACTTCACAGAGCCAGGAATATCGGGTGTTATACAAAAAGGATATGCAGCAGGCGGATCGGGAAGGCTGAACCTTCCAAGCACCTCGGCCAGTGCTGGGCAAAGGGACAGGGACATGCGGCCGGGAAAATCAGGACAAAAACGAGGCCGCGTCCTCCAACAACTGGAGAGAGCGCACGGCAAATGCCCCATGGCCTCTCCCTTTGGGCAGCAATAAAGTCACTTGCACACCGCTCCTCTGGCTCCTTGGGCCACACAAACCTCTGGCGCCGGGAATTTTCCCGCCCAGGCCCGGGCCCAGCGCAGCCACCTCCGGCCTCCCGACACGAAGCGGGACGAGCCAGCGCTGCTCCGCCACCGCCTCCTGCCGAGGCCCCAGCGGCAAGGAGACCGCGGGCAGCCGCTCCCGCAGCGCCCTCAGCCCAGGGCCAACACGGGCCGGCCACGGCACAAGCCACCCGCCACAGCCCCCTGCCGCCCCCTCCCGGGCCCGCAGCGAGCCCCGAGCCCCCGCAGAAACGAGCGCGGCTCCCACCTGCGATGGCCGGGGCCGCCTCCGAGCTCCGCCGCCGCCTCACCGGGCTCCGGCCGCTGCTGCCGCCGCTGCCGGGCCCGCACAGACGCTCCGGCAATGGCGGCTCTCCTGCCCCACGGCCGCGCTGGGGGCGCCAGCGGGGCCGGGCTTGTCCCCTCTCTGCCCAATCAGCGCGCGCCAGAGCCACGAGTGACGGCAGAAGCAGCCAATGGCAGCCAGCGGCGGGCTCTGCACACGGCACGGCCTCGCCTGCCTTGGGCTGAGCTCCGCCATTTCTCGGAAGCCTCGGCTGAGGAGCGGCCCCGGCGCTGGGCCCGGCCCGGGCAGGAGGCCAAGGAAGCACCGCTGCGCTGAAGCGCCGGGAGCTCGGGGTGCCCGGGAGCTGAGGGCGCTGCGAGCTGGGGGTGAGTCCGGGATGGAGCAGGGGATGCCAGAAAGAGGCCAAAACTCCGTGACTTTCATTCCTGGCCCGGGCGGGAGCCGAACACTCAAGGAAAGGCTCGGGGGTCGGGATGGGGGTAGGGACAGTTCAATCCTTCGTCACGGGCACAGCACACCTGACTTGGGGAAATTAATTGAATTTATTATCCAACATGTCAGAACAAGAAAACGAGAAGCAAAGTAATTCTTACGGAAATCCATCTTCCCCCCAGCTCTCCCTCCTTCCCGGGCTTAACTTTGTGCCCCTCTCCGTCCCCCTCCCCGCCCAGAGGCACAGGGATGGGGGTCACAGTCAGGTCATGTCACTGCCTCCCCCTGAGGGCCAGGAATCCTTGTCCTGCTGCAGCCTGGGGTCCCTCGCAGGGGCCAGAGTCCCTCAGGACCAGGCTGCTCCAGCGGGGATGGCCAGGGGGATCCCCGAGTGCGGCCAGGAGCCACTTGCATGGCTGTGCAGGGGCTTCTGCCGGGCTCGGGGCCTTTCTCAGGCACCCCCTGCTCCGGCCCGGCCTCATTGCCGCCCTCACCCCCCATGCAGCGAGTGCCCGGGCAGGGAGATGCACGATTTTCACGGGGCTGAATCTCGGTGTATCTGAGCTTTATTGGGCTGAATGTTGGTGCTTTGTTTTTTTGTGGGGGCTGAATCTTTCTATTTTGGGAGGATATCATCTTTTTGGTGTTTTGGAAGTTTTTGATCTCTTTTGATGTTTGGAGCATGTTGGTGCTGAATCTTGGTGTCCTGGAGGTTCTTTCAGACACAAGATGCCCAGTGACTTCCTGAGAGCACCTTGGGCAAGGAGGTACCCCCAGCCCAAAGTGCTCTCCTCTTGTTTTTTCCCCCAAACCAGGATTTTTCATTCCTAAGCCGTGGCTGGATGGAGGAGGTGGAAAAGCCCTGGAGAAGCCGCATGAGAAGGGTCTGCAAACCCAGCCCAGGGAGCTGCGAGGAGGAAAGATCCCGCCTATGCCAGGAACATGGCCAGAGATCCAGCCGGAGCTCAGAGCTGGGGGAGAAGCCTCATGGTGGGGAGAAGCCCTGCAACTGCTTGGAATGTGGGAAGGGTTTCAGGTACAGGTGCGAGCTGATCCAGGACCAGGTGATTCACACTGGAGAAAAGCCCTACAAGTGTGGGGAATGTGGGATGAGCTTCAGCTACATCTCCTACCTGAGGGAACACCAGAGGATCCACACTGGGGAAAAGCCCTACGAGTGTGGAAAATGTGGGAAGTGCTTCAGCAAGAGGTCCAACCTGAGGGCACACCAGGTGATCCACACTGGGGAACGGCCCTACACCTGCTTGGAATGTGGGAAAAGCTTTGGGTGGAGCTCTGACCTGAGAAAACACCAGCTCATCCACACTGGGGAGAGGCCCTATGAGTGTCCCGAGTGTGGGAAGAGGTTTCAGTGCAGCTCCACTGTCATCAGACATGAGCGGATTCACACAGACGAGAGGCCCTTCCGCTGCCCCGACTGCGGGAAGGGCTTCAAACGCAACTCCACCCTCACTCTCCACCGGCGCATCCACACTGGGGAGAGGCCCTACGAGTGTCCCCAGTGTGGGAAGAGCTTCTCACAGAGCTCTCACTTGACCCAACACCAACGGAGGCACCAGTAAGGGAAGCCCTGCGAGTGCCCCGAGTGCGGGAAGAGCTTCGTGCGCTGCTCCAGCTCCATCCCCCATGGGAGGATGGGCGTTGGATGATCCCCAGTGACCCCCGTTGGGCAGAGCCCTGGTGATCCGTGGTCCTGGTGATCTGTGTTGGGAAGACACCTGGCTGGGAGGCTCCACATCTTCCTGGCTCCCTGTGGGCACCTGGATGAAAGCAGGGGAATGAAAATCCATCAGGACACAGACCAACAATGGGAATTCCTTGAGGAGACTGGATTTGTTGACTTTCAATCCTAGAGAACCTTTTGTCGCTGCCTCAGGAGCTCTGTTGGCAGAGAAAAGGGGGTGACACCGGGCATGGGGGCCCTGAGGGAACACACATGCTTTGGGGGAGGGACCCCGTCTCACATTCTTGCTCAGGTAGATGCTGAGCCCCAGAACCAGGAAGACGAAACCCAACATGGAGACTCCAATCTCCGTCAGCATCTTACTGCAGGTGGCATTTCATGGCGTCCCTGGGGCAACTGCAGAGGGCAGGACCCCCAAAACCTCTCACAGACCCCACAGGTACCTCAAAGGACCCTCTCAGTCTCCCCCAGCCTGCCCAGGACCCTCTGGAACCTCCTTTGGACTAACTAATTTTAAAAAATTAGGTATTTTAGAAAATTTGGAGATCTCAGCTAGAGACAGGCCTTGCTGGAGCTAGTTAGAGTTAATGATGAAGTGAGAAGCAGGATTTGAGATAATGAATCTCGGACTTAGGTAAAAAATTACTTGTCATTGTATGTTTGTTCAGCTGTGCTTATAATGAGAAAAGAGAAACTGATAAACGGGTTCAGGAAGATCACAGACCTTACATCTGGAAACCCATTTCCAAGTCACAAGGGAGGAAACTGGAGTTGTACCAAATGTCATTTGTAATGTCAACCATTGTAAAGGTAGAAAGGTGAGAGTGAGGAAGAGCCGTTTTCCTTCATCTCCTGATGACCCCTCCTCACCGAAACGACCCCCTCCTCAAATTGGGGAGCCAACCACGCAGTTGTAATGACATTTTAAACTGATTACAGTGCATTTTAATCCAAAGTGGGGAATGGGAAGTGTTAGCATTATGCATATGTAATAGTATTAATATGTATTAGTATTTTGGATATTTAAGACTTTTGTAAATAAATAGACACTGGAATCTTTTGTCAGCTTGCAGTGCGTATTAAGGGGTGACTCCCGCACTCGCCCAGTGCTGTGATTAAACATCCACTTTGTAACTTTAAACTGTTGGAGAGGTTTTTTGTCCATTAACAGATTGATGTTGATACTGGATCAATATTGCTATTTTGGTAAATCACTGCCAGTCTCTTCCCAGCCTCCCCAGGACCCACCAGAGCCCCTCCTGTTCCTCTCAGGATCCCACAGCCCCCTCCCAATTTCCCCCCACTTCCCCTGGACCCCCAAACCCTCTCCCAGTCCCTTCCCAGCCCCACCAGGACTCATCAAGACTCCTCCCAGTCTCTTCCCAGCACAACCAACCTCATCCCAATCCCTGCTTTCCAATCCCCAATCTCCTTCCAGCTCCTCCAGGCTCACTCAAATCCCTCCCAGTGACACCCAGCACCCCCAAACTCCCTCCCAGTGTCCACCAGGACCCCCAGAACCCCATCCCACCCTCCCCAACATCCTTCAAACCCCTTCCCAGCCATCCTAAGCACCTCAATCCCTTCCCCAGTTTAAACCAGACTATCTCAAACTCCCTCCCAGTTCCTCCCAGCACACCCCAATCCCCCTCTGGGCCCCCCCAGTGCCTCCCCCGCTGCCCCCGGCGCTGTGGGGGCCGGGCCGTGCCCCAGTGCCGGCTCAGGGGGTGCTCCAGGCTGCCGTGCTCCACCTGGCAGCTGGAGCTGAGCCCGCATTGCCGGGGGCGGTTTCCAGCAGCACCAGGAGCTGCTGGCTCCAGTCCCCGCTGGGGAGCACGGCAGTGGCCAGCACGTGGCCCGAGAGCTGCTGCTGGCCCTGGGAGCAGCTCAGCTGGATGTGGGCAGGGGAGAAATCCATCAGGGAGCAGAGCAGGCGGCCGGGGCCGGGCTGGGAGCTGGAGGGCACCAGCGAGATGGACACGCTGGGATGGGCACTGGGAGAGAGTGGAGAGGAGTGGTGTGGCATTGGGAGGGACTGGGAATGGACAGGGAGGGACTGGGGTGGCACTGAAAGAGATGAGAGTGGATACTGGGACACTGGATGAGGGCGTGGAGGTCTGGGAGTGAAGTCAGAATGAATTAGGAATAGACTGGGAATGGCTAAAAAGGAGTGGGCGGGACTGTGGTGGCACTGGGCGGGACTGTGGTGGCACTGGGAGGGACTGTGGTGGCACTGGGCGGGACTGTGGTGGCACTGGGAGGGACTGTGGTGGCGCTGGGAGGGACTGGGAATGAAGTGCGCGGCACTGGGCGGCCGAGTCCAGCGCGGGGCTCTCGGCTCTGTGGATCTGCCCGGCAACTGATGAGTCATCAGAGAGACGCGCTCTGATTGGGTGAGGGGCGAGAGATGCACAGGGGGGGCGAGATGGACAGGCGGGGTCACTGGGAGTGACTGGGATGGACTGGGAGAGGCTGGGATGGACTGGGAGAGCCACGGGAGCCATTGGGAGGGACAAGGGGCCCCGGGGATGGGCACACGGAAGGCTGAGGGCTCTGGGGTGATTCCCAGGGAGGTCTGGAGGGACACGGCCGGGCCCCTCTCTGTGCCCCGCGAGCAGCGGCCCGGACAGAAAAGTTCAGGAGCGGGAGGAGGTGTTTCTCAAGATTGATTTTAATCCTCACTCTCCTGGTCTGATTTGTTCAGTCCTAAATTCAGTGCATTTCCCCGTGTCGGGCTGTTGTGGCCCTGATGGTGATCCCTGAGTGACCTCTCCCTGCCCTTGTCCCGACCCACGAGGATTTGGATTTGTTTCAGTTCAGTGGAATTCGTGGTGATTTGGGGGGAGCTGGAGCAAAGCAGCTGGAAAGCACAGTGGGCGTGTGTCCTGGGTTGATTATGATGTTAAATTGTATCCCCATTCGTCCACCTAACCCCGACACAGGTTCTGTATTCTTAAAATTCCATCTGAGAGTAAAAGTGAGTGGAAAAGAAGCACCAAGTCTGTTATCAGACTGCACTTGCTCCCCCCGCATCGGGAGTTTTGACTACAGCACAGACAGACAACAAGACACAGATCGCCTTGGCTTTCCAGCTAGCCGGAGCAGAGAGGTCTTCCTGGACTGTTTTCTTTCCCTTTTTCTGAAACGAATCGAAGCTGCTCTGGACTGGGGACTCGGGGGAGCACCGGGAGCACCCCTGGACTACCGGGAGCCCGGCCTGGGCAGCGGCATTTTCCAGCGCCAGAGGGACTGATAACAGAGCCAACACCCCCAGGAAAGAGACCCTCTGAAGTTCCTCATCTCTGCTGAAGGGCGAGAGGTTTTGTAATTTGATATCGTTCATTTTTGTGCTGGGTAGTGCTGTGCCTGGGAAATAAACAGGTTTTTTCCACTCCTCTCAGGGAAATCTCTTCCCGAACTGGATGGGGGGTGGGAGAAAGGGGCCACGTGGGTTTGCTTCCCGGGGGGAGCCCACTGGAGGTTTTCTCCCAAATTTAACCTAAACCAGGACAATCACCCAAATTACACAAACACATCACAAAATTCCAGAAACATCCCTCAAAATTCCAGAAAAATCCCAATAAATGGCAGAAAACACCCACAAAATTTCCTAAATATTCTCAAAACTCTACCAAATTCCAGAAGCATCCCACATAATCTCCAAAAATTTCCGCACAATCAAAGAAAAACCCCTCAAAACTCTTCAAGACTCCTCAAAATCCCACAAAATTCCAGAAAAACCTCACAAAATTCCAGAAAAAAATCCACAAAATTCCCTAAATCTTCTCATAAGCCCAACAAATTCAAGAAATATCCCACAAAAAGCTCCACAAATTTCCACACAATCTAAGAAAAATCCCACACAATTCTTCAAGGCTCCTCAAAATCCCACAAAATTCAAGAAAATTACCACAACTTTACAAGAAAATTCCAGAAAATTCCCTTAAACTTCTGAAAACCCCACCAAATTCCAGAAACACCCTACAAAATCTCCACTAATTTCCACGCAATCTAAGAAAAAAACCCTCAAAATTCTTCAAGTCTCCTCAGAATCCAACAAAATTCCAGACAATTCCAAAACATTCCAAAGAAATCCCACCAAATTCCAGAAATAAATCCACAAAACTACCAATATCTTATCATAAGCCCACAAAATTCCAGAAATATCCCACAAAATCTCCACAAATTTCCAAACAATCTAAGAAAAATGTACTCAAAATTCTTCAAGTCTCTTCAAAATCCCAGAAAATTCCAGACAATTCCACAACATTCCAAAGAAATACCACCAAATTCCAGAAACATCCCACAAAATCTCCACAAATTTCCGCACAATCTAAGAAAAATCCCACACAATTCTTCAAGGCTCCTCAAAATCCCACAAAATTCAAGAAAATTACCACAACTTTCGAATAAAAAATCCAGAAAATTCCCTAAAACTTCTAAAAACCCAACCAAATTCCAGAAACACCCTACAAAATCTCCACTAATTTCCACGCAATCTAAGAAAAAGGCCCTCAAAATTCTTCAAGTCTCTTCAGAATCCCACAAAATTCCAGACAATTCCACGACATTCCAAAGAAATCCCACCAAATTCCAGAAACATCCCACAAAATTCCAGAAATAAATCCACAAAACCCCCAATATCTTCTCATAAGCCCACCAAATTCCAGAAATATCCACAAAATCTCCACAAATTTCCACACAATCTAAGAAAAAAGCCCACAAAATTCTTCAGGTCTCCTCAAAATCCCACAAAATCCCACAAAATCCCACAAAATTACCACAACATTTCAAAAAAAATCCACAAAATTCCCTAAATCTTCTCAATACCCTTCCAAATTATAGAAACATCCCTCATAATCTTTACAAATTTCCACAAAACCTAAGAAAAATCCCTCAAAATTCTTCAAGTCTCCTCAATATCCCACAAAATTCCACAGAAACGCCACAACATTCAAAAAAAATCCCTCAAAATTCTAGAAACACCCCACAAAATCCTTCAAGTCTCCTCAAAATCCCACAAAATTCCAGATAAACCCCACAAACTTGCAAAAAAACCCCCACAAAATTCCCATAATCTTCTCATAAGCCCACCAAATTCCAGAAATATCCCACAAAATCTCCACTAATTTCCACACTAAACCTAAGAAAAATCCCTCAAAGTTCTTCAAGTCTCCTCAATATCCCACAAAATTCCACAGAAACTCCACAACATTCCAAAAAAATCCTAACAATTCTAGAAACCTCCCACAAAATCCTTCAAGTTTCCTCAAAATCCCACAAAATTCCAGAAAATTCCACGACATTCCAAAGAAATCCCACCAAATTCCAGAAACATTCCACAAAATTCCTGAAAAAAACACACAAAATTCCCCAGATCTTCTCATAAGCCTACCAAATTCCAGATATATTCGAAAAAATATCCACAAATTTCCACATAATCTAAGAAAAATCCCCCACAATTCTTTAAGTCTCCTCAAAATCCCACAAAATTCCACCAAATTACTACAGCATTCCAAAAAAATCCCACAAAATTCCCCAAATCTTCTCAAAACCCTACCAAATTATAGAAATATCCCTCATAATCCTTAGAAATTTCCACTAAACCTGAGAAAAATCCCTCAAAATTCTTCAAGGCTCCTCAATATCCCACAAAATTCCAGAAAATTACCACAACTTTCCAAAATAATTCCAGAAAATTTTCTAAAACTTCTGAAAAAACAACCAAATTCCAGAAACATCCCTCATAATCTCCACAAATTTCCGCAAAACCTAAGAAAAATCCCACAAAATTCTTCAAGTCTCCTCAATCTCCCACAAAATTCCACAGAAACCCCACAACATTCAAAAAAAAATCCTAACAATTCTAGAAACACCCCACAAAATTCTTCAAGTCTCCTCAAAATGCCAGAAAATACCACCACATTCCAAAAAAATCCCACAAAATTCCAGAAACATCCAACAAAATTCCAGAAAAAAATCCACAAAATTCCCCAAAACTTCTCATAAACCTTCCAAATTCCAGAAATATCCCACAAAAATCTCCACAAATTTCCACGCAATCTAAGAAAAATCCCACACAATTCTTCAAGGCTCCTCAAAATCCTACAAAATTCCAGAAAATTACCACAACATTCCCAATAAATGCCACAAAATTCCCTGAAACTTCCGAAAACCCAACCAAATTCCAGAAACACCCCACAAAATCTCCAATAATTTCCACAATATCTAAGAAAAAGGCCATCAAAATTCTCCAAGTCTCCTCAAAATCACCTAAATTACACAAAAACATCACAAAATTCTAGAAATATCCCTCAAAAATCCAGAAAAATAAAAAAAAATGGCAGAAAACAACCACAAAAGTTCCCAAATCCTCTCAAAACCCTACAAAATTCCAGAAATATCCCACAAAATCTCCACTAATTTCCATGCAATATAAGAAAAACCCCTCAAAATTCTTCAAGGCTCCTCAAAATCCCACAAAATTCCAGAGAATTCCACAACATTCCAAAGAAATCCCACCAAATTCCAGAAACAACTCAAAAATTCCAGAAAAAAATCCACAAAATTCCCAAAATCTTCTCATAAGCCTACCGAATTCCAGAAATATCCCACAAAATCTCCACAAATTTCAACAAAAATCTAAGAAAAATGTACTCAAAATCCTTTAAGTCTTCTCAAAATCCCACAAATTACACAAAAACATCACAAAACTCCAGAAACATCCCTCAAAATTCCAGAAAAATCCCAAAAAATGGCCAAAAACACCCACAAAATTCCCTAAATCTTCTCTAAACCTTACAAAATTCCAGAATCATCCCACAAAATCTCCACAATTTCCACAAAATTCTACAAAAATCCCTCAAAATTTGAGAAAATTCCACAAAATTTAAGAGAAGTTACACAACATTTGAAAAAAATACCACAAATTTACGTAAATTGTCTCCCTTCACCAAATTCCAGAAACATCTCACAAAATCTCCATATATTTCCAGAAAATATTAGAAATATCCCTCAAAATTCATCAAGTTTCCTCAATATACCACAAAATTCCAGAAAAATCCTACAAAATTGCAGCAAAATCCCCAATAAATTCTTAAATCTTCTCATAACCCTACCAAATTTTTGAAACATCTCACAAAATTTCCACACATTTCCACAAAATCTAAGAAAAATCCCGCAAAATTGCTCAAGTCTTCTCAAAATCCCACAAAATTCTACAAAAATTCCACAAAAGTGCCACAAAATTCTTCAAAATGTCACCAAATTCCAGAAACATAAAAAAAACCTCTTCCAATTTTCACAACATTCCAAAATATTACCTCAAAATTCCAGAAACATCCACACAGATCTCCTCCACTTTCCACAAAATTCCAGAAATATCCCTCAAAATTCTTCAAGTCTCCTCATTATCCCACAACATTCCAGAAAAATCCCACAAAATAAAAGAACATCCCCAAAAATTGCATATAAATCCCACAGAATTTCAGGAAAAAAAAATAAGTCCTTAAGTCTTCTCAAACTGAATCAAATTTTTGAAACATCCCACAAAATCTACACAAATTTCCACAAAATCTAAGAAAAAGCCCACAAAATTCTTGAAGTCTTCCCAAAATCCTTCGAAATTTCACAAAAACCTCAATAATTCCAGAATCATCCCAAAAAATCTCCGCATAATTACAGAATAACTCCAAAAAATCCCACAAAATTAAAAAAAAAAATCTTACAGAATTCCATCAATCTTCTCAAAACCCCACCGAATTCCAGAAACATCCCACAAAATCTCCACAAATTCCCACAAAATCTAAGAAAGATGCCTGAAAATTCTTCATGTCTCCTCAATATCCCTCAAAATTCCATAAAACCCCCACGAAATTCCAGAAGCATCACACAAAATTTAAGGAACAATCCCACAAGATTCCAGAAAAATCCCCCAAAAATTCTTCACGTCTCCTCAAAATCCCACAAAATTTCACAACATTCAAAAAAAATCCCACAAAATTCAAAAAAAATCCCACAAAAGTATTTAAATTTTATCAAAATCCCACAAAAGGTCAGAAAAATCCCATGAAATTCCAGAAAAATCCCACAAAAATCCCTGAAACGTCTCAAAACCCTACCAAATTCCAGAAACATCCCAAAAAATCTGCTCCAATTTCCACAAAGCCTAAGAAAAATCCCTCAAAATTCCTCAAGTCTCCTCAAAATCCCACAAAATTCCACAAAAACCCCACAACATTCCATAAAAATCCCAATAATTCTATAAACCTCCCACAAAATCCTTCAAGTCTCCTTAAAATCCCACAAAATGGCAGAAAACAGCCACAAAATTTCCTAAAACTTCTCAAAACCCTACACATTTCCAGAAACATCCCAAAATATCTCCAGAAATTTCTACAAAATTCCAGAAAAATCCCACAAAATTACAGAAAAATAAAAAACCCCTCAATCTTATCAAAACCCTACGATTTTCCAGAAACAACCGAAAATGTCTCCATAAATTTCTACAAAATTCCAGAAAAATCCCATAAAATTGCAGAAAAACAAAAACCCCCTCAATCTTATCAAAACCCTACCAATTTCCAGAAACATCCCACAGAATCTCCTCCTATTTACAGAGAATTCCAGAAAAAAAATCACAAAATTCTTGAAAAGCCCCACAAAATTCAAGAAAAATCCCACCAAATTCCAGAAAAATCCCACAAAATACTCTAAATCTTCACAAAACCCTACCAAATTTCAGAAACATCCATAAAATCTCCACAGTGTTCCACAAAATTCCAGAAAAATACCAAAAAACTCTTCAAGTCTTCTCAGAATCCCACAACATTCTAGAAAAATCCTCAAAATTCCAGAAAATTTCCCACAAAATTCCCTAAATCTCCTCAATATCCCACAAAATTTTACAAAATATCCCACAAAATTCCACAAATTTCTCACAAAATTCCAGTACAATCTGATGAAATTGTTAGCGTTCAGGAACACACATAATCATGAATGATTATATGCAGGTGCTTTATTAAGAGATCTGGGTGTCAGGGGTACACATACCGAAATCTGACCCGACTTGGTTTTGAGTTGAACATGTTTTTCTACTCTATCGTTATAAAACTTACATATTAATTATTAAACTAACATCGTTCTATTGTATACATTGATGTTACCCAAGCATGGATTTCTCATGATCCCCCTCAGACCCCTAACATTGTTCCTCATCTTCTTTAAACAATAATAATATCTAATCATATCTAACAATTGTATCATTTATTATATACTGCTAACACAGGTGCAGTTTCACCTGATCTTTAGCAAGCACAAGGCCTAACATTTCCCAGAGCCTACTTTTCCCAGGCTTGCCAAACCTAACTTTATTTCTAAGTCCCTAATTTTCTAAGATTTTAAGACCTTTTACTATTATTCCCCCTTTGAAAGCATTTTTACTTCACTAGAAGTGCAAATGTTTTCACTTGATACAGTCCTTTGTTTCTGAGTTTATACTTGATGTTCTTCGAATCCTTGAGTGATGTAAGTGTTGTCCTGGATGTTGTCACGAACTGGAGAACCAGAAGATGGTGGGTGTGGATCTCACATCAGTGCCTTTATTATTTTCTGGTTCCAGGACGTTTTCTTCTGTATTTCTCCCTTGAAGATGCTGTCAACTAACCTCAAATTGCTAAGAATACAGTTAGTAAGATGATCACACTCTCAATGATAGATTTAATCCATGAACTCACATTCCACCCTAACCCGTTGAAGATTTTGCCTAACCAACTTGGAGACAAATCCTTTTGCTCTTCCTATGCTCCGTGCTCTATTTGTTGCAATTGATTGATGTCATATTCTACATGTGCAGTTACATTTGGGGTGTGGACACAGCAATGATCAATCCATCCCTTTAAAAAACTCACACACTCCATGCTCTTTCAGGAGTAGTAAATTGTAATTGTACATTTAGTTCTTTAAATCTTTCTCAGGTCACTCTTGCTAATTTATCTACCGGACCTGTAAGTTTGTACAACATTTCTTTATTCTGATAGTTTGCTATAGGACCGAGCAAAGACTCTAGGGCCTACCCAAATTTCACTCTACTAGAGGGTTTTGCCAAGTGTCATCCTGATTCTGTTCCTTTCCTAATCTTCCCTAGCTATGCCTGTGTCTAGCCACTGAGTTGTTTTTTAAGCAGATTTCACATTTTGACATTACTGATTTTGCCATTGTTAGCATCCGTACCGAGATTAATTTTTGTTTCATAAATTTCACCAATGCCTCTGCACCCCAATGACATTTGTTATGTTTCATTTGTAGAACTTTATTGGAGGACCGCCAGCAACTCACCACTCTTCACAGAAGTAAATGTGAACCCCGTTTATTTCTATCTTTAGCACACCTTTTATAGGGTTCTACAGGGCCTGTGGGCAGAGCAAGTTACTATTGGCTAACACACACAGGTTTACATTTTTTCTCCTGTACACAAGGATGTTGTTTTGCTTTACTCTCTCCTCTGCAGGAGGGTTTCAAGGACTTTAGCCTTTAATATCAAGTTATTTCAAAGACTGGTTTGTGCAGACAGGCCTTTATTAATATATAAAATATAGCAACAATTCCCCCTTTTTCTTTTTGCACAAACCAGGCTTTGGATAAGATAACATACAACTTAGACTTTCATTCCCATTAACATTATAAATAAAGTCTGTCCCCCTTCTAGCACAAGAGACCTCAAGCATCCAGTGATGCCCCAGCTGGAGAACCAACTTCCAATGGGGTCACTATCTTCTTTCAGGGCATGTAACCCATCCTGTAGCTGTTGCAGTTGCCCATGGATGGAAATTGAATGATCAGTAAGATTCAGACAGCACATGCCTTCAAACTCCCCACAACCATGTCCTTGTGCTAAGAGCAAAAAGTCAATTGTGGCTTGATTTTGTAATACTGCAAGACATACACTACTCACACCGGCTGAAAGCTCACTTAACATTGTGGATGTTAAATTCAATTTTTTCTTAGTCTAACAAGCGAGCCTTTTTAGAGTTGTTGAGCTTTAATTCATTCAGGCTTCACTTTGACTGTTTGACTGATGTTTTTTTTTTATCAACTACATTCAGCAATTGGTGTAAGCGTGGATGGAAACAAAGTAAGTTTCCCAAAATAACAGGGTTTTCTATGTGGATTTGCAGGACTCTCATTCCATGCTCTATCTCCACAGATTAGGAATATGGAACTAGGTAATCACTTTGGTAATTGTCCTGTGAGATTGCACCACTAATAAAGGCTTTACTCTGTGTAGTAACAAGATCAGCTACAGGGTTGACAGCAGCCCAGTGCTGCATTACTTTGTTAGAATGGCTTCTGTTGGGGGTTCAAACATTATCCATCCACCTGAGGTATGGGTGGAACCTAACAAATCTAATTCTTCTGAGGGATGCATGGTAACATTGAGAACTTCGGTAATTTTTGCTTGCCTGCAGGCTTCAAGTTGTCTTAATGTGAAGCCAACAGTGCAATTGCACTCTTGCAACATTGCCAATTGATTCAGTCAAGTCTCATTACTTATTAAACCTTTAAATGCTGCTTGAGGATCCCATTCAGGGACTCCTATGAGACAGGTGTGAAAAGGATCTCCAGGTGTGGCTAGGCTCAAACACATTGACCTTTGGCCAGTTCAGTGTGCCAGAGTGACCCATATGTTCTGTCACTTTTGGATGTTAGTTAGCAGACAGTTGGTCAGGACTATACACAACACAATTACCATAAGCAGTTTGTTCCATGTAAATGACACCATACTTGCAAACTCACAGCTAAACTTTAATGTTAAATGGACTTTCAAAGATGCTTACACTACCTCTTGAAGGGGGAAATGCTTATACTTTATACTAACATAACAATTACTACACAGGCTAAACTCTTAAACTATTATCTAACTACTTTTAACACACGTGCTCTGGTATATATGTAGTGTAAGTGTGGAAGCAATTTGCTGAAAGGGTAAACACACAACTACAATTTGCTTTATATACAGTTAGATGGAGTCTCTACACTTTTCTTAGATCTTCTACAGAATTTCCTTCACAAACAGACTATGATTTAACACGATTCAGTCTTGGAACGTTCACTGCTCCCATGATGTCAGCTGGCAGCTGATCGGTGACTGAGAGCTTTGATGTTCAGGTTGTTCTTCACATCCTTCTAAATCTTAAAACAAAGGATAACTGAAAAATTGGTAGAGACACAACATCATAATAACAACATAAAATTTCTGTTGGCAACTGTCTGTGTAGTGTTTAGACACAACTGTGTCCTGACAGCTCCACTTCTGATCCATGTCTGGAGTACCAAGGCTGTGTGGTGACTTCTCTGTTCACTGGATCTCGTGTGTTCAGAGGCAGACAGTCTGGTCAGATGGACAAGTGACCTTCTTGAACCTGTCAACAAAACACAGACACTTCTCCCCTTGAAGTTAATGAATTACACTAATCAAATGCTTTTAGGGCATCAATTTCCCCCATTTTTTTTTTAAAAAATAAAAACGAGATGTACTTCTGTTATACACATCAACATTAACACAAAACCATATACAATTAGTAAGAACCTATAGCAGTTAAAAAATGAATTAAATCATAAACATTATTAATAATATATGTAATATAAAACTAATATTAATTACTAAAACACTGCACCAGCATCCCATAGTTAGCAAACAAACAGAAACAAAAAATCATCAGTGAAGGATTGGATCACCACCTCCAGAAATGATTCTCCAAGCCCACTTCAAAATTGATCCAGCTGCCATATTAATAGGGTCAAATTGCTGAGTCAAAAAGTGACTCAAATACTGATTTGGTACAGAAAACATCTGGATCTGCTGGCAAACATTCTGTCCAGGTAAAGTTAAGGCTTGGCCAGGGCCTGGCTTTAAACTGGAAAGATGCCTCTTAACTCATTTCTAAAACAAGGTTCTCAATAGCAGCAGCTAGGAGATGCTCACAGCACAGCAAACTGTTAAAATGCATTTGTACAAAGCAAATGATCAGAAGCCTCAGGTACCAGACCAATTAAACCATGCAGCAGTTGGTTTAATCTGAAGCCTCCCCCATGGCAGCTGATCCTCAGCAATGGTACATCTTCTTAAAATTCTGGAAACACTGAAAAATAAGAAAACTATGGCAAACAAAAACTGCAGAGATTGCAACAACCAATAGAACCCCTGATGAAGTCAAGGGTGTCACAGACTGCATTCCCTTCTATCCACAAGCAGGTGTTCATCAGCGTTCTGTCACAGCTGTTTCAGTTGTGGCTATCTTCATCTCTCTAGGAAAATAACTATACTTTGCAGTTTAGACAAGTGTCTCCAATAAAACATAAAACAATTTAAATTAAACAATATCTAAACATAACAATAATTATTTATGACAAAAGGAAATAACAAAACTTAACCTTAAAAATATCTAAGTTATAAAACTTAACTTAAAAACATTCAAGCCCAAACATTATAAATCCTGACTTTTCTTAATTCTATTAACATTTAATCTATACTAAATAAAAACATAACTTGATATATACCTTTTAAACACAATATAACAATAACATGGATTCACTATAAAGATTATAAAAATGTAACAAATACATCACAATTCTATGTCATCTAGCTTTGAGAATAACTTACAATAACTGCAAATGGTACTAAAAATACTCATTCATAATAGGAATTTGCCTTGCTTAAATTGGTTAGGATTTTAAAGTGCAGTATTTCTAGAGAAAAACCACAACAACACAGGATTTGGCAAATTGCCATTCAGCTTTTGTAGCACTTTTCAGAAACATTAAGTCTAATTCTTAAACTAAAATCTAAAATCCAAATTGGTATATATGCAGTTATATGTGTTTTATATAACAAAAGGACTCACATTGAAATTACCTTATTAAAATTGTGGAAAAAACAAGCAAATGGGTAATATATACTTAACTAATTAATTTTTTTAAATCATAAATATCTTTTGTAGATAACATCAATTGGAAGGTTTTCTTAGTAGCTGTAAATTATACCATATTTTAACCTTAGGTTTTAAGGCTAATTATTGCAAGGTAACTTCTGTTAATATTCACCTTAAACACCTTTTTTCTTGAAAATGGGCCTTTTTAAACTTTCAAAGAAACACAATAATTTCTCCAGGAAAACTCTAAAAAACTGCAACTGCATAAATTCATTATTACTTAAAACACAAAATTAACTCTAAAAGGGTTAATAAAAATATTTTAAAAACCCATGAATCATGACTTTTTAACAAACTGGGTACTATCCCAGTGCTTTTTCTTAGAGAGGGAGCCGGGGGGGGTGGACTGCCCGCCCTGCTGCTGCTCTCTGCTGCTGTTATCTTTATTCACATTCTCCACATGCTCTTGCAGAACAAAAACCCAAAAAACCTCACAAAGTTAACATTAACACATACAGTTACTTCTCTCAATCTCTCTTGTTCACTGATAGAGGAAAAAAGGGGCACAATTTTTACAAAAGCAAGCGATGTTACACGAAAATCTCTCAAGGCCAGGTGCTAACAATGGTGACCATTGCAGCTTATCAGCTTCTAATTACAGTGATGAATTTCGAACTAGGTACCATATAGTTTGTGACTTTTTGGCTATTTTGTCTCTTTTTGAAGCTGTCTGAGCCACCTGTTTCTGCTCAGTTGTTTCTGTAATTGTTCAGCGTGGCCTTGGAACTTTTTCTGCACTGCTTCTGCCCCGGGGGTGCCCCCGCTCTCTGCGCACACCTCAGTGCTCCCCCATGTCCCCCTGGTTCGGGTGGAAACCAATCTAAATTTGGATTCTTTTCCTCCAGGGTAGCAAAGTTGGAACTTAAATAAGATTGTAGTGTTAAGAGTGACTCCAAAAGTGAAGCAAATAGTTCAGGATATATCACATCCTGCCGTAACTGAACAGATTCTGTTCGTTGTTTCAGCGTTGCTGTGGAATTTCTTTCTCATTATTTCCTTCTCTCTGACTCTCCCTCCCTCTTTCCATGGGCAGCATAGATAGGAGTGTTTGCCCAGCAGTGGGAGGCAAAGGCGTGAGCATACCCATAAGCAAGAAGTCCAGGAAGCTCCTTGCGCAAATCAAAACCCTTAAGCTGTGGCTTTTCTAAAAAGCAGGTAAATAAATCATGTGCTGCTTGCCTTTCCATCTTACCGTCAGCGCTGTTGCAGCCCTACAAGGTTCGGCAGCACGTTCCGGCCAGGACTCTCCTCTGAGGTCGCCTGGGGCGCGGCACCGTTGCTTTTCGCCGTCCTTGCTGCGGAGGACCCGTCCCCTGTCGCCGACTCCCGTGGCCTTTGCTTTTTAATGTCCCAAAGGTCCCAAAGGTCCCAAGGGTCTCATTTGTTCGGGCGCCATTTGATGAGTTCGGCGGGAGACAAGCAGCACTCAATATGAATGATCAGCAAGTCTCCTTTATTGGCAACTCCAAACTCCCTATATAACATCAATAATTAGGCTCACACATAGTGCAAAAGCAAGCTCATTATTGGATATTTTGTTTAAGGACAACTCCACCTAGTTCCACCTTCTTGTGGTCATTCATCTGTGCTGAATCCACATTCTTCTGATCACAGTGTCCTGTTCTCAGTTCACAGTTATCACTAAGGTCTTTCTGACATTGCAACATCTCATACCAACTACACTCCACTGTTGTTTAATTCTTTCTCAGCTAATTGCTGCATGGGAACACGACCTTTGTTAGCTAGCCACCCTTCCACACTTTTGAGCTTCGGGAGCCTCCCGGGAAGCACCAGCCATGAAGATTCCAGTGGGCTTAGCTGCTACCTGCAGGGGTACTGGGTGTGGCCCGTTGTGACTCAGCGGTGCTAAGAGACCCCTGTGACATCAGAGAGCCCCACCACGACTCAGGGTGTGTAAGCGGCGCAGAACCCTGAGGTGCCCAGTCCCGTGAGAGCCACTCTTGCAGAAGGAAGCAGCTCCCGAGATCCATTCGCGCTTCAGGATCTCAGAGATGGAGGAGAACAAGGCAAAACCCAAATGCTCCCAGCCACCCAGCCCCCTGCCCAGCTGGGGGCAAGACCAGGCCCTCAGCGGGCACTTGGTGGGGGCAGTGGGTGGCTCAGCCTGGCCACAGTCAGGCACTGAGGAGAAGGAGGGGCCCTTGGTCATCACGGAAGAGAAGAACCCTGACGTGGATGACGAGCCTTCCCAGTGGGGAGACCTTCGGGCCCAAGAGCCTCGCCTCTACGGAGCAGGGAGTCACCAAGAGTTGCACCAGGGGAAGGTGGCTGTGAGAGTGCCCTGGGGAGATGTGGCACAGCAACACCTCTACCAGTGGCAACAAAGGGTGACAGTCAAGGAGCTGCCCCAAGGGGAGAAGGAGGTGAGTGACCTAAAGCTGTCCCAGCAAGGGGAAGGAAGTGCGAACAGCCAGGAGAACCAGACACATTCTCCTGCCCCCAGTGAGGAGATGCCATCAGCAGGGGTACAGAGCTCAGGCCCTGCCCCTCACAGCACCTGCTGCTCCCCCAGCCTGCCGGGAGCCCAGAGCCCCAGTGAGCAGCAGGCTGTCGCTGAGGGGAGGTCACTCCTAGCAGAGGAAGGGAGTGAGGAGGGGACCCCAGCTGAGTATGATGAAGACTGGGAACAATACACCCAGAGTGAGTCCTCCCAGGAGTGCCAAGCAGAGCCAGAGCTGTCCCAGGAAGAGGTCAGCAGCTGCCAGGACTGGTACGACTCGGAAGAGTGCAGCGAACTGGGCCATGGAGACTTCCTGGACGGGGACTCCAGCAGCCTAGACGATTCCACCGAGGAAGACAACAGCAGCACACAGGACAGCTATGAATATGTGAGCATCCTCAGCTTTGGGATCACCCCCCTGCCACAGGAGGAGGACAGCTTGGACAAAGTCAGCGTCCTCGAGCTGTGTGAAGCAGAAAGCAGGGCCCAAAGCCTGGCAGCTCTTGCGGCAGACGGGCTGCCAGTGTCTGTCCCTCGGGAGGCCTGGCTTGAGGTCCAGGCACCGGAGTCACTCCGTGCCTCACTTTCCTCCCTGCACGGCCAAGCCTCCATGGCCCAGCAGGGGCCTGAGGCAGGGCCTCAGAGCCTGGGGCCTGCCCTGCACAGCCTCGAGGTCCCCGAGGCCCTCAGGCAGCAGCCGTCTCCCTCCAGCAAACGGCCCGGCTTCCTCAGGCGGGCACGGCGGGCGCTGCGGGCGCTGTTCCGCTGGCCCTGCTGGGCACCACAGCCACAGGAGTAGCGCCGCTGCCAGGCTTACAGATGGCAGCTGGCCCAGGGCCCCAGGAAGCCACACCTTGCCCTGGACATGGCCCTGCAGCCTCAGCTGCCATGGCTACTGTGGACTGTGCCAGGGGCATCTCCCCAACACCCAGAGTCACCGCTGTGGCCAACCCCAAACAGCAGCCATGGGGCACATTGGTGCCAGGGCGCTCAGCAGTGAATCCCAGAGTCATCAAGGTGGGAAGAGACCCCGACAGTCACCCAGCGCCACTGGCCTCCTGGCAGCACCGCCATCACCGCAAAACCACATCCCCAAGGGCCACAACTCTTCGACACTCCAGAGACAGCCACTCCACCACCTCCCCGGGCAACTTCTTCTAATGCCTCACGCCTCTGTCAGAGAAAAACTGCTTCTGATATTGAGTCTGAACTTCCCCTGGTGGCATCACGGGACATTTCCTCTCATGAAAGGATCCCACGCCAGTCCTTTGGGATTATATCCATGAAGAATGGGCACAGACCAGAGGTGCTGCTCCACTGACGTGACTGCAGAACTTTGGCTCGTACCATTCTTCCAAAAAAATCAACGTTGAGTTTAGGAAATAGTAGTAGTTAGGAATAAGAATAGGAATAGGAATAAGAAGATGAATAGGAATAAGAAGATGAAGATAGTCATTAATATAAGAAGAATAGGAATTACAGGAAGCATAACAAGTGAATAAGATTAATTAGAATAAGAAGAATAGGATGAAGAAGAAATAGTAGTAGTAAATAGGAATAAAAATTAGGAATAAGAAGAATAAGAGTAAGACGAAGAAGAAAAAATAGTAGTAGCAATTAAGAAGGGAAAGAAGAAGAAGAAGAAGAAGGGAAAGAAGAAGACGATTTAGATGAAGAAATAGTAAATAGGAAGAAGAAGAAGAAGATCATCAAATTAAAATACACATCTGGGATCCCAGAATGCAGGGAAGGACTTTAAAAAGCACCTACTTCCACCTGATCGTCTTCTGAGCACTCTCTGCCTCTGAGACCTCCTCCCTATTTCTATGTCCCTGGCACCCATTTCTTTCTCAATAAAACCCACGTTCAATAAAATCTGCTTGTTGTCCTCCTATGGTCTCATTTGCACCTTCACTGGGGCAGAAGCACCTCTCCTGCATGGCATCCTAACCCTGGGTGGAACCATGGGCAGGGTCCCTTCCAGTCATGAACACTCCAGGATTCTGTCAGGACTCCCTTCCCTTCTTCCCTCCGCTGCCAGCTGGAGAATGTGCAGCAAAGCAACCTTTGCTGTCTGCTCTGGGAGCCCACCCAGCTGCTGGACCCTGCCCAGCTCCCTTGGGAGGCACAGCAGGAGCAGCACCCTGGCAGCCTCGGGAATTGCCCTCTGGGGTCCATGGCACACACTGCAATGGGCTGGCATTCCAGCTTCCAGCAAGGAAAAGATGTTCCTGCCCTTCAAGGCAAAGTTCTCAAAGGGCAGAGACCCAAGTGGAGCAAGATCTTACAATGACATTCCACTACCAGCCTCCATAACTTCATCCAGGGCTGCTTTACCTCCTGGATTGGGGAAAAACAAAAATCAGGAGAGGGTCTTTGGCTGGGAACTGCCACAGGAAAAGAGGGACACTGGGAGGGAAAAAGAGCAGACAAAGGAAGGCAGGAGAGAAAGGAGGACACAAATGGCAACCAGCTGAGAAGGTGGCACTCTGAAAACCAAACCGGAACTTACGGAAAAAGAATGGGACAGAAATGAAGAATTCTGAAGCTTTATTTACTATGCTTCTCTGGGCAACCTGTGCCAGGACCTCACCACCCTCACAGGGAAGATTTTCTACATTAAACATGAATTTCCTCTCTTTCACTCTGAGCCACACAAACTCGTTTGTGGTAATTCTCATAAACTGCTCAGCTCTTTGTTCCAGTGCACCCAGCAAGCAACAGGCAGGACAGTTCCACCAGCATGGAAACCCAACTCACAGCTGAGGGACTCAGAAAATCTAAACACCAGCAGAACACCAAAAGGGCACATTTATCATTTTTGCTACAATACACAGCACTGAAAGTGATAGCTAATGACAGCCTCCTAGTCACCCCAATCCTTTCTCCATTTTAAACTTTCTCTGAAATAACCAAAATAACTCTTCAAATTCCTTCATCTTTATCAATCACAGAGCTTTTCAGAGCAGACTCAGGAAGAGAGCACATTAGCATGTTGTTATTCAGACATGGCTTGTTGTCCGTCTTCCCCTGCTAAATGACAGCAGTAGATACTGGGAATAAGCAGGTATCCTGAGGAATTTTTCCTGCAGCAAGTTATTTTCCTATCATGGTCCATCTGTAATTTTATGACTTATTAAAAGACCAATATAAATACAGTACAGTGCCTTGCAATTACTCCCCCATATATTTATAAACCTCAAAGTCTTCCAGGTCCTAAAAACAGGAAAAACCCTGTGTCACTCTTTCAGGAGATTAACGTAGTTAGGGACTGGACACATCCTCTGTAGGACTAACTAGAGAAACAGCTGAAGCTCCAGCAGATCCTTAATAAACTTTTCAGGAATAAAATTGTGTTATTTCAGTGTGCTGATTTTTTATTAATCTAGTTATTATCTTTTTATTTCTTTTCTCTTTCTGACTTTTCAAAAGCTGATGTTGCACAAAAAAGTGAGCTGTGGAAACCTGAAGCAAGCTGGGCAATTAGGGCTGAACTGCTCCATCTGCTTCACAGAGAATTTTTATTTGACCCCAGGAATGCTGGTTACTCAAGCAGACTAAACAATTTTGATTCATTTCAGCATGTGAGGACTGGGGTGTGCAGCTTCAGGCCAGGCTGGCAGGGTTGAACAGGAATTCCCAAACAGCACTGGAGTCATGGTCCCCTCAGCATACCCTGCTCCACCCAGCCCCAGCCTGCTGGGAATCAGGCTCAGACGTAAAAGCATGAATTCTGAATATCTCAGGATTGCTGTGTCGCTGCCCGCTCGGCCCTTCAGGCCCCGGCTAGCTCGTGCCAAGCGTCAGCGGCAGGAGTGGGGAACCAGGTGAGCACTGTGTGGCTCGACCTGGAACTTCTAGAGCTCCTTTGGGCTCGGGCTCTATAGTATGCAGGGCGACACGAGGTGCAGTAAAGGGAGAGAGAGTGCTCGGAGTCCTCCAATTTCCCAGGAACAAGTTTATTCCAGCAGGCGCAGGGAGAAGGCGATGAGGGACAGGGCTGGGATCTCAAGGAGAAATTCCGAGCCGAGACCCTGGGCACCTCTGTGTGCCAGGTTTTAAAGCCCGTGGGCAGCTCATACAACAACCAATAATATTGCAGCAGGGGAGGTGTTGTGGGAAGGGGTTACAATACTCAAATCCAATGGTAGGGACTTGGGGGAGGGAGGATAGCTATACAACCAATAGGGCATCGAGTAAGGGGTGATGAGCAGGGAAGGAACCAGAACAAAAGGTATGGTGTACATAGACTGATAGGGCTTGGGGGTAGGACCAAAGTGATGGATGGGGAACAATCTGGAAAGAGGGGAGAAGTTTACAATGACAGGCAACTGGGAACAACTATATCGGGATAGTGGGGAATAACTGGGGCAAAACAACTCTAAACTCAATGAAGGTGAACAAACATACTTAATGAAAGTAAACTAACAGGCGGCAACAAGTCTCCTCCAATATCCACACAATTTCAGAAATATCCTTCCAAATTCTTCATGTCTCATCAATATCTCACAACATTCCGAAAAAATCCCACAAAATTGCAGAAAAATGCCACAAAATGGCAGAAAACTCCCACAAAATTCCCTAAAACTTGTCAAAACTCTACCAAATTCCAGAAACATCCCACAAAAATCTCCTCAATATCCCACAAAATTAAAAGAAAACCCCATAAAATGGCAGAAAACTCCCACCAAATTCCCTACATCTTCTCAAAACCCTACCAGATTCCAGAAACATCCCACAAAATCTCCACAAATTTCCACACAATCTAAAAAAATTCCCCAAAATTCTTCGTCTCCTCAGAATCCCACAAAATTCCAAAAAAATTCCAAAAAATTCTTTAAAATGTCACCAAATTCCAGAAACATCCAAAAAAATCACCTCCAATTCCCACAAAATTCCACAAATATCCTTCAAAATTCTTCAAGTCTCATCAATATCCCTCAAAATTCCACAAAACCCCCATGTAATTCCAGAAATATCCCACAAAATTTAAGGAACAATCCAACAAAATGGCAATAAACTTCCACAAAATTCCCTAAATCGCCGCTATACACGAACAAATTCAAGAAACATCCCACAAAATCTCCACAAATTTCCACACAATCTAAGAAAATTCCACAAAATTCTTCGTCTCCTCAGAATCCCACAAAATTCCACAAAAATTCGACAAAATTCTTTAAAATGTCACCAAATTCCAGAAACATCCCACAAAATCTCCTCAATATCCCACAACATTAAAAGAAAACCCCATAAAATGGCAGAAAACTCCCACCAAATTCCCTACACCTTCTCAAAACCCTACCAGATTCCAGAAACATCCCACAAAATCTCCACAAATTTCCACACAATCTAAGAAAATTCCACAAAATTCTTCAAGTCTCCTCAGAATCCCAAAAAATTCCACAAAAATTCCACAAAATTCTTAAAAATGTCACCAAATTCCAGAAACATCCCACAAAATCACCTCCAGTTCCCACAAAATTCCACAAATATCCTTCAAAATTCTTCAAGTCTCATCAATATCCCTCAAAATTCCACAAAACCCCCACGTAATTCCAGAAATATCCCACAAAATTTAAGGAAAAATCCCACAAAATGGCAGAAAACTCCCACCAAATTCCCTAAAACTTCTCAAAACTCTACCAAATTCCTGAAACATCCCACAAAATCTCCACAAATTTCCACACTATCTGAGAAGATCCCACAAAATTCTTCAAGTCTCCTCAGAATCTTACAAAATTCCACAAAAATTCCACTAAATTCTTATAAAATGTCAACAAATTCCTGAAACATCCCACAAAATCTCCTCAATATCCCACAAAATTAAAGGAAAACCCCATAAAATGGCAGAAAACTCCCACCAAATTCCCTACACCTTCTCAAAACCCTACCAAATTCCTGAAACATCCCACAAAATCTCCACAAATTTCCACACAATCTGAGAAGATCCCACAAAATTCTTCAAGTCTCCTCAGCATCTTACAAAATTCCACAAAAATTCCACAAAATTCTTAAATATGTCACCAAATTCCAGAAACACCCCACAAAATCACCTCCAATTCCCACAAAATTCCACAAATATCCTTCAAAATTCCTCAAGTCTCATCAATATCCCTCAAAATTCCACAAAACCCCCATGTAATTCTAGAAATATCCCACAAAATTTAAGGAACAATCCAACAAAATGGCAATAAACTTCCACAAAATTCCCTAAATCGTCCCTATACACGAACAAATTCAAGAAACATCCCACAAAATCTCCACAAATTTCCACACAATCTAAGAAAATTCCACAAAATTCTTCATGTCTCCTCAGAATCCCAAAAAATTCTACAAAAATTCCACAAAATTCTTAAACTTGTCACCAAATTCCAGAAACATCCCACAAAACCCCCTCCAATTTCCACACAATTCCAGAAATATCCTTCAAAATTCTTCAAGTCTCATCAATATCCCACAACATTCCAGAAAAATCCCACAACATTCAGAAAAAATCCCACAAAATTGCAGCCAAATCCCACAAAATTGCAGAAAAGTCACAAAAAAATCCTTCAATCTTCTCAAAACCATATCAAATATTTGAAATATCCCACAAAATCTTTACCAAGTTCCACAGAATCTAAGATAATTGACTCAAAATTCTTCTTGTCTCCTCAATATCCCTATAAATTCCACAAAACCCCCACGTAATTCCAGAAACAGCCCACAAAATTTAAGGAACAATCCCACAAAATGGCAGAAAACTCCCACCAAATTCCCTACACCTTCTCAAAACCCTACCAGATTCCAGAAACATCCCACAAAATCTCCACAAATTTCCACACAATCTAAGAAAAATCCCACAAAATTCTTCAACTCTCCTCAATAACCCACAAAATTCCACAAAAATTCCACAAAATTCTTAAACTTGTCACCAAATTCCAGAAACATCCCACAAAATCTCCTGCAATTTCCACACAATTCCAGAAATATCCTTCAACATTTTTCAATTCTTATCAATGTCCCACAACATTCCAGAAAAATCCCATAAAATGACAGAAAACTCCCACAAAATTCCATACACCTTCTCAAAACCCTACCAGATTCCAGAAACATCCCACAAAATCTCCACAAATTTCCACACAATCTAAG